>NW_022631071.1:3879302-4158165 GCF_010015895.1 Lontra canadensis | reverse complement strand
AAAGAGGTTCAGAAAGAAAAAAAAAAAAAAAAAAGAAAAAAAAGAAAAAAGAAACAAAAAAAAGAAAACCAATAATGAAAAAAATATAAAAAGGAAAAAATATATATATATTAGATAAACTAGTTAAAAAACGTTAAAAAAGAAAAGGGTAAAAGTTTAAAAAAATTTAGCGGAAGAAGAGAAAAAAATTGAAAAAGAAAAAAAAATTAAATTAACTGCAAGGCTAAAGAATCATGGGGAGAAAGCCATGAGTTCCGTGCTTTGCTTTCTCCTCCTCTGGAATTCCGCTGCTCTCCTTGGTATTTAAACTGCACTCCTCGTAAGTGAACTTGGTCCTGGCTGGGTTTCTTGTTGATCTTCTGGGGGAGGGGCCTGTTGTAGTGATTCTCAAGTGTCTTTGCCCCAGGCGGAGTAGCACCGCCCTTACCAGGGCCCGGGCTGAGTAATCCGCTCGGGTTTGCTTTCGGGAGCTTTTGTTCCCTGAGCGCTTTCCGTAGAGTCTGGAGGACGGGAAGGAAGATGGCGGCCTCCCAGTCTCCGGCCCGGAGGAGCCGAGAGCTTGGGGTCCCACTCCTCAGTGCGCCCTCAGGGAACAGCGTCCAATTACTCCCGTCTGCCTGGCCTCCGGCCGCGCTCCGAGCTGACCGAGCCTGCGACCGGTTCAAGGTAAGCCCGAGCTGTGAGCTCACTCCTCGGCTCCGTCTCTGTAGCCGGCTTCCCCGTTCTAATACCTGCGAGCTCTGCGACACTCAGACACCCCGATCCTTCTGTGACCCTGCGGGACCTGAGGCCACACTGGCCCCGCGTGGGCTTCACCCCAGTTAAGCCTCTGGAGCGATGTCCCTCAGCGGAACAGACTTTTAAAAGTCCCGATTTTGTGCTCCGTTGCTCCGCCGCTTGCCGGGAGCCGGCCCCTCCCCCCGGGGTCTCTTCCCGTCCCTTTGGATTCACTTCTCCGCCAGTCCTACCTTTCAGCAAGTGGTTGATTTTCTGTTTCTAGAATTGCTGTTCTTCTTCTCTTCGATCTCCCGTTGGATTTGTAGGTGTTTGCAATCTTTAGATAAGCTATCTAGCTGATCTCCCGCAACCTGAAGTAGTCTCAGCTGCTACTTCTCCGCCATCTTGACTCCTCCATCACATTAGTATCTTGAAGACAACCAGAATGGGACAGAAATAATCAAATTCCACAAATCAGATTTTCTTTTCTCAGAGAGAAAATTTTAAAACATTTTCTTGTGCACCGACAGGTTGAATCAAATCAAAGCAATTTTTTTCTTGTGGATCTCTTCAACTAGCTTCTTAGCATGACAGAGTGGTACCTTTCAAATCTTTATCTTTATTTAACACAAGGGAATTTTTCCAAACAAAATCATACACAGAAACATATATAAAACCAAGAAAAGTAGAGATGCTTCTTTTTAAATTTTATTTTTTTTTTCAGTGTTCCAAGATTCATTGTTTATGCACCACGCACAGTGCTCCATGCGATATGTGCCTTCCTTAATACCCACCACCAGTAGAGATGATTTTGTTAAGGTGGACTGAAAGGGATGTGCCATTCCAAGACCTTCCTTTTTCCATGGGTTTTGTGAGCTGCCACCCTATCTTGCCTTGCCCACCCTACCACACCACGGATCATGGAAGGCATATTTGAAAAAAAAAATGAAAGAACAGAGGCTGAAGAAGAAGTACACAAGGAATTATACCAATTTTGATCTCTGACCAATCACTCTAGACCTTGATTTCTTAATTATGAAATAAGAGGTTTAGACAAATGACCTTAGGACACTCCCAATGATAAAACTATACTTCTGTGATTAAAGACACATGAATGTTTCATGAAAACAATTTTTAAAGTCTTACTTTAAGTTAAAGATAAATTCTACTCTTTTAGCACTGTCATTTGCCTTCATCTAACTTTCAGAGAACTTGTTTTTGAATTCAAATTAAGATGCTATTGCCTCATCCTGCAGTCAGCCTCACAAAAACAACCGTCTTGCCAATGCCTATTCAAAGCTGCTAACATTTTTACCGACATGTGTTCTCATTAAATTGGTAGCATACAAAGCTAAGCAGGACAAATTATCCTTCCTTTCAGCTGTATTTAGTCTGTGCATTTATGAAGGTACTGATCTGGATTGTTTATTGTCTTTTCATTATGTATTACAACATCCTAAACTCTCCTACTTCTACTCCCTGTCCTTGATGTTGTACTCTCCCTTCAGAGACAGTATGGGTCTTATTAGTAAAATAATAACTAAACAGTCCTGTAGTGGGTTTCTATGACTACAGTCTTTGGAGGTGGTGAGAATAGAATCCACAAAGTGAGATGCTGAGTTTGCCTTAGTAGAGCAATGAAAGCAGAAACAGATGTATTATATGTAGGTGTGTAAATATGTGTAGGTATATGTGTGTACTCATAAGCTCATAATTACCAGAAAGAACTAGCTTTAAAAGAAGAGTGGTAAATAATAGTTATTTTTAAATTATCTAGAGATAGATTAACAAATATGTAGATTAACTAAAATAAAAATATATAATAGCTTATTTATGAAAAGTGCTAAAAGTATTATAAGTTAGCTAGTACAGGGACACCTGGGTGGCTCAGTTGTTAAACCTTCAGCTGAAGAGGGTCCTAGGATAAAGTCCCACATCAGACTCCCTGCTCAGTGTGGAGTCTGCTTCTATCTCTCCCACTCCCCTGCTTGTGTTTCCTCTCTGGCTGTGTCTCCTCTCTCTGTCAAATAAAAAAAAATAAAATATTTTTAAAAATAACAGTACAGTTATATATAAGAAGGATTTATTGCTTAAAACTATAAAGTAACAGGGTTTTAGCAGGGAAATGATGGTACACTTAAATGTTTGAAGAGATTTTAAATAAAAAGACAATTTTTAAAATATGGGAATAACACAACTGTATCAAAATACCATCATTTTTTTTCAAAGAAATGGAACAAATAATCCTAAAATTTATATGGAATCAGAAAAGACCCCAAATAGCCAGAGGAATGTTGAAAAATAAAGCCAAAGTTGGTAGTATCACAATTCCAGATTTCAAGCTCTATTACAAAGCTGTAATCATCAAGACAGTATGGTACTGACACAAAAACAGACACACAGATCAATGTAACAGAATAGAGAACCCAGAAATAGACCCTCCTCTCTGTGTTCAACTAATCTTTGACAAAGCAGGAAAGAATGTCTAATGGAAAAAAGATAGTCTCTTCAACAAATGGAAATCAGAAAATTGGACAGCCACATGCAGAAAAATGAAACTGGACCATTTTCTTACACCACACACAAAAATAGGCTCAAAATGGATGAAAGACCTCAATGTGAGACAGGAATCCATCAAAATCCTTGAGGAGAACACAGGCAGCAACCTTTTCGGCCTCAGCCACAGCAACTTCTTCCTAGAAACATCACCAAAGGCAAGGGAAGCAAGGGCAAACATGAATTCTTGGGACTTCATCAAGGTCAAAAGCTTTTTCACAGCAAAGGAAACAGTTAACAAAACCAAAAAACAACAGACAGAATGGGAGAAGATATTTGCAAAGGATATATCAGATAAAGGGCTATTATCCAAAATCTATAAAGAGCTTAGCAAACTCAACATCCAAAGAAGAAATAACCTAATCAATAAATGGGTAGAAGACATGAACAGATATTTCTGCAAAGAAGACATCCAAATGGCCATCAGACACATGAAAAAGTGCTCAACATCCCTCAGCATCAGGGAAATACAAATCAAAACCACAGTGAGATACCACCTCACACCAGTCAGAATGGCTTAAATTAACAAGTCAGGAAATGACAGATGTTGGCCAGGATGCGGAGAAAGGGGAACCCTTCCACACTGCTGGTGAGAATGCAAGCTGGTATGGTCACTCTGGAAAAGAGCATGGAAGTTCCTCAAAAAGTTGAAAATAGAACAACCCTATGACCCAGCAATTGCACTACTGGGTAATTACCCTAAAGATGCAAATGTGGTGATCTGAAGGGACACGTGCACCTGAATGTTTATAGCAGCAAGGTCCACAATAGCCAAACTATGGAAGGAACCTAGATGTCCATCAACAGATGAATGGATTAAGAGGAAGTGGTGTGTGTGTGTGTGTGTGTGTGTGTGTGTGTATACTGGAATACTATGCAGCGATCAAAAGAAATAAAATATTACCATTTACAACAACGTGGATGAAACTAGAGGGTATTATGCTGAGAGACATAAGTCAATCAGAGAAATACAATTATCATATGATCTCTCTGATATGAGGAATTTGAGAGGCAGGGTGGGGGGTTGTGGGGCATAGGGAAGAAAAAAATGAAACAAGATGGGATCAAGAGGGAGACAAACCATAAGAGACTATTAATCTCACAAAACAGAGTGAGTGTTGCTGGGGGGTTGGGGAGGTAGGGATAGGGTGGTTGGGTTATGGACATTGAGAATGGTATGTGCTGTGGTGAGTGCTGTGAAAGGTGTAAGCCTGATGATTCACAGATCTGTACCCCTGGGGCAAATAATACATTATATGTTAATAAAAATAATTTAAAGAAAATAAAAGGAATGGGAAGGGCTAAGCTAAACCAACAAAAATTAATGAAACATGCTAGGAGTGATGACACTAAGGAACTGTGCCTTGGCCTGAGTGGACAAAAGGAGGAAAATATTACCAGATCCTGGAAAAAAATAGTTTTACTATAATAGAAAGCTACCTTCTGGGATCTAGGATCTTTGGAAGAGGCATGCAGCTAACTGCCAGTGAACTCTTTGGGAAGAAGTTATTAGCATAAATACCCTGACTTTTTCCCCTTCTGATTATCTAATCTCCTCTCAGTGCCTCTCACTGGCTAAAAGTAACCAAAAGATAGAGGACAAGAAGACTGTTGATCCAGACATAAAGGCCAGCTTCTTGGGGGCACAACATAGAGTTAAGAGGACAGAGAAATTATTTAAGTAAGGGGGCTTGAGACTATCCATTACAGTATCAAATAGTCACTACATTGGGTTTAATGTAATATAAGAAAACCCTTTAACTTTTATTCATCCATTCAATGTTTATTTAGCACTTATATGTACCATGCACTATTCATTGTTTTAAGTTTACAGCAGTGAACAAAATAGACAAAGTTCCTGTCCTCATGAAAGAAGGCCAGAAATAAAAACAGGAGTAAATAGTCAAAAAATCTTCAGATGATTTTAAGTAATATTAAGACAATAAGATGAAGTATGATAGAATGATCACAGTGGTGGTGTGAAGCTACTTCAGATGATGTAGTTCAGGAAGGCCTATTTGAAGAGGTGACAACTGAACTAAGACCTGAATAATAGGTTATCTATGCTCATAATTCAGGAAAAGAACTTCTAGGAAAGGGAATAGTAGCTTCAAGTGCCATGAGGATGAAATAAGCTTTTCATATCAGAAGAAGAAAAAGAGTGAGCATAGCTAGAATACAGAGAACTTATCACACGAGTCTGGAGAAGTACAGGAGAAAAGCATCATGAAGGATATTTATATTACTTATTGCTGCATATCAAGCCACTCCAAACATAATGGCTTAATACAACTTATTTTTCCTAAGGATCTTATGGGTCATGATTTTCAGCAGTCTTTGGCTCAGTGATTCTTCTGCTCTATTTGGTGTCAGTTGAAGTCACTTGGCAGTGTTTTTCTGGTGGCTGGGGTGGGTTGAATTGCCCAAGGAGACTCTCATATCCCTGGTGTGTAGGTGTTTCTCTATGTGTCCTCTATGTATTTATATGACCAGGTTGGACTTTCTCAGAACATGGTAGTCTTAGGGCAGTCAGACTTAATACATGGCACTGGCCTCCACCAGAAAAGTAGCAGAAGCTTCTATACCTCTAATGATCTAATGAAAAACTCCTAGAATATCAATTCCACTGCATCCTGTCCATCTGAGCAAGTCACAGAGCCAACTCAATTTCAAAGAGAGAATGAACTCTATCTCTTAAATGATAGTTGCAATCTTTGTAGACCATGAAAGCTTTGTAGATCATGGTAATGTGTTTGGATTATAAACTAAATATATGGAAACCACTGACAGGTTTAATGCGTGATGTGATTTGATTTAGATTTAAAAGATAATATTCTGGCTACTGTGGAGAATACATTTTAGTTTTGCAAGAATGTAGTTTGTGAGACCAGTTAGAAAACTACTGTAACAGACCAAGGGAAGAATGATGATGGCTTATACTAAGATGATGTTGGTGGATATAGAGAAACATGGAAAAATTTGGAATATATTTCAGAGATAAGGTTGAAAACATTTGCTAATTGAATTAATGTGTGAAGTGAAGGAAAATGAATAAATAAGACCCTGAGGACTCAGAGTTATTCTATCTGGAAAGCTGAGGAGATCATGGCACTATCTAGAAAAATGAGGAAGTTTGAGGGAGAGGTGAGCTAGTGGAGGGAGAGAGTAAATGCAAGGTTTTATTTTACCAACTGCAAAACTGAGTAGTAGGCACACTGAACTAATGTAAAAGTCTCCTCTCCCTATTAAAAACCAAGTAGAAATAGTATTACTAATTTATACTTAGCATTACTGTATGTTAGACACTATTATTAAAGCTGCCCATACATGTACTCATTTAAAACTTACTCCTACACTTTGAGAAAGCTGCCATTATTATCATTCCCATTTTACAAATGGGAATACCTGAAATACAGGAGGGTTAAGAAGGGTTAAGTGTGTCTGTGGTCATACAATTATTGACAAATGGGGTAGAATTTGAACTCAAGAAGTTTGGGTTTGAAGTCCATTGCTGGAACCACTACATTATGCTTCCTTCCTGAAAATATGTAACACTGAAGTGTTTCATACAAGAAAAAACTAAAAAAGTTAGTATGGGAAATCCTTGTTTGCAAGAAAGAAAGAGTTCAAAGTCAGATCGATTAATAAGACCCATAGCTTACTTTTGTTGGTGCATGTTTGAGGGCCTCATGATTGCTTTAGGTGTCAAATATTACAGGTCTCTGAAAGCCAGCTTTTCAGTTACTTTGGTGATACTATTTCCACAAAAGCACAGCAGACTTTAAGTAATTTTGTCCCTGGCTATCCTCACTCACAAAAAAAGATGTCTTTATATAGATTTTTAAAAAACAGGCTGAGGAAAAAAAAAAAAGCAGGCTTAAGGTATAATTCACAAATCATGAATTAACCTAGATAAATTAGACTTCATCAAACTTAAGTGTGTGTGTGTGTGTGTGTGTGTGTGTGATACAAGCCAAATAATCAAGAGAGTGAAAAGAAAACACACAACATGAGTGAAAACACTTACAAATAAGGGGTTTGTATCCAGAATATATGAAGAACTCTTCCAACTCAATCAATAACAAAAAGACAAATAACCCAATTACAAATGGAGAAAATAGGGGCACCTGGGTGTCTCAGTGGGTTAAAGCCTCTGCCTTCGGCTCAGGTCATGATCCCAGGGTCCTGGGATGGAGCCCCACATCAGGATCTCTGCTCAGCAGGGAGCCTGCCTCCCTTCCTCTCTCTCTGCCTGCCTTTCTGCCTACTTGTGATCTCTGTCTGTCAAATAAATATAAAAAATGGAGAAAATAATTAAATAGACATTTTACCAAAGAAGACACTTACCTATTTTCCTTTGGTACATGCTTTGTGGTGACCTACATAAAAAGGCAAGTTTATGGTGCATTTGGAGTTAATTTTTGTGTATGGAATAATGAAGGGGTCAAACTTCATTTGCATGTGTATATCCAGTTGTTCCAATACCATTTTGTGGAAAAAACTATTTTTTCTCTATTGAATTGAATTGTCTTAGGTTCTTTGTCAAAAATAAAATGATCATAAAAGTATAGATTGATTTCTGGAATCACAATTCTGTCTAAAGAATATGTCTTGCAATTTATGAACACTGAGTGTACATTTTACTTAGGTCTTTTTAAATTTATTACAAACATATTTTTTTAGGGCCACAATACAAGTGCTGTACTTCTTTTGGTAAATTTATTTCTAAGTACTTTATTCTTTTTAATGCTAGTATAAATAGAATTGTTTCTTAATTTTATTTAGATTGTTTCCTTCTAAGGTGTACAAAACAATTGATGTTTGAATATTAGTCTTGTATTCTGTAACTTTGCCCAACTTACTATTAGCTCTAATAGTTCTAATAGTTGTGGATTTTGTTTTGTTTTGTTTTGTGGATGTCTTAGAATTTTCTCTATAAAGATGATGTCACCTGCAAAATAGTTTTAAGTTTTACTTTCTAATCTGGATGTACTTTAATTCTTTAGAGTAATTGCCCTAGCTAGAACTTCAAGTATGATGTTGAATAAACGTAATGAGAACAGATTTCCTTGCTTTGCTTCCAGTCTTAGAGGGAAAAGCATTCAGTATTTTATCATTGAGTGACATTAGTTGCATTGTTTTTTTTTTTTTTTCCCTAGATGTTCTTTATTAAGGTGAGGAAAATCTATTTTGTTCCTAGTTTGTTGTATGTTTTTTATCATGAAGGGGCATGGATTTTGTCAAATGTTTTTGCCATGTTTTTTGAGTTAGTTATATACTTTTGTCCATTATTCATTAATATAGTGTATTACATTAATTGAATTTGGATATTAAGACAATCTTCCATTCCTAGGTAAATCCCACTTGGCCATTTTTTTTTTTTTATGTTGCTGGATTTGGCTCACTACTATTTTCTAGAGGATTTTTGTGTCTCTGTAGAAGATATTATCTGTAGTTTTCTTTATAACTGATGTATTTGCCTGGTTTTGATATTAGGATTATACTGTTCTCATAGAATGAACTGGGAAATGTTCCCTCCACTTTTATTTCTTGGAAGTGCTGGTAAAGGAATTCTGTTCATTCTTCTTTAAACATTTGGTGGAATTCAGAGGAGGAGTCAAGATGGTGGAGTAGTAGCTGGCTGAGACTACATCAGGTAGCAGGAGATCAGCTAGATAGCTTATCAAACTATTGCAAACACCTACAAATCCAACAGGAGATTGAGGACAAGAAGAACAGCAATTCTAGAAACAGAAAATTGACCACTTTCTGAAAGGTAGGACAGGCAGAGAAGTGAATCCAAAGCGACGGGAAGATGGACCATGGAGGGGAGGGGGCAGCTCCCGGCAAGCAGCAGAGCAATGGAGCACAAAATCAGGACTTTTAAATGTCTGCTCCACTGAGGGACATCGCTCCAGAGGCTAAACCGGGGTGAAGCCCACATGGGGTCAGCATGGCCCCAGGTCCCGTGGGATCACAGAGGGATTGGGGGTGTTTGAGTGTCGCAGAGCTCACAAGTATTAGAGTGGGGAAGCTGGCTACAGAGACAGAGCCAAGGAGTGAGCTCTCAGCTCAGGGTTACCTTGAACTGGTCGCAGGCTGGGTGAACTCGGAGCGTGGCCAGAGGCCAGGGAGATGGGAGTGATTGGGCTCTTTTCTCTGAGGGTGCACTGAGGAGTGGGGCCCCCACCTCTCGGCTCCTCCAGGCCGGAGACTGGGAGGCCGCCATTTTCATTCCCATCCTCCGGAACTCTACAGAAAGTGTTCAGGGGACAAAAGGTCCCAAAAGTGAACCCAAGCGGATTACTTAGGCCGGCCCCTGGTAAGGGCAGTGCAATTCCGCCTCGGGCAAAGACACTTGAGAATCACTACAACAGGCCCCTTCCCCAGAAGATCAACAAGAAATCCAGCCAAGACCAAGTTCACCTACTAAGGAGAGCAGCAGAATTCCAGAAGAGGAGAAAACAAAGCACGAAACTCATGGCTTTCTCCCCATGATTCTTTAGTCTTGTGGTTAATTTAATTTTTTTTTAAATTTAATTTTTTTTCTTCTGTGAAATTTTTTAACATTTACCCTTTTATTTTTTAACGTTTTTTAACTAGTTTATCTAATATATATATATTTTTTTTTCCTTTATTTGTTTTCTTTTTTAAATTTTTTTTTCTGAACTTCTTTTTATCGCCTTTCTCCCCCCAACAATTTGGGGTCTTTTCTGATTTGGTTAAATCGCATTTTCCTGGGGTCTTTGCAACCCTTTTAGTATTTTATTTGCTACTTCATATACTCTTATCTGGATAAAATGACAAGGCAGAAAAACTCACCATGAAAAAAAAGAACAAGAGGCAGTACCGAAGGCTAGGGACCTAATCAATACAGACATTGGTAATATGTCAGATCTAGAGTTCAGAATGATGATTCTCAAGGTTCTAGCTGGGCTCGAAAAAGGCACTGAAGATATTAGAGAAACCCTCTTGGGAGATATAAAAGCCCTTTCTGGAGAAATAAAAGAAATAAAATCTAACCAAACTGAAATAAAAAAAGCTATTAATGAGGTGCAATAAAAAATGGATGCTCTCACTGCTAGGATAAATGAGGCAGAAGAAAGAATTAGTGATATAGAAGACCAAATGACAGAGAATGAAGAAGCTGAGCAAAGAGGGACAAACAGCTACTGGACCACGAGGGGATAAATCAAGAAATAAGTGACACCATAAGATGAAACAACATTAGAATAATTGGGATTCCAGGGGCACCTGGGTGGCTCAGTGGTTAAAGCCTCTGCCTTCAGCTCAGGTCATGATCCCAGGGTCCTGAGATTGAGTCCTGAATCGGGCTCTCTGCTCGGTAGGGAGCCTGCCTCCTCCTCCTCTCTCTCTCTGCCTGCCTCTCTGCCGACTTGTGATCTGTCTGTCAAATTAATAAAAAAAAAAAACTTAAAAAAAAAAGAATAATTGGGATTCCAAAAGAAGAAGAAGAAAGAGGGGAGCAGAAGGTATATTGGAGAGAATTATTGGAGAGAATTTCCCTAATATGGCAAAGAGAACAAGCATCAAAATCCAGGAGGTGCAGAGAATCCCCTCAAAGTCAACAAGAATAGGTCCACACCCCGTCACCTAATAGTAAAATTTACAAGTCTTAGTGACAAAGAGAAAATCCTGAAAGCAGCCCGGGAAAAGAAGTCTGAAACATACAATGGTAAAAATATTAGATTGGCAGCGGACTTATCCACAGAGACCTGGCAGGCCTGAAAGAACTGGCATGATAAATTCAGAGCATTAAACGAGAAAAACAAGCAGACAAGAATACTATATCCAGCTAGGCTATCATTGAAAATAGAAGGAGAGATAAAAAGCTTCCAGGACAAACAAAAACTGAAAGAATTTGCAAACACCAAACCAGCTCTACAGGAAATATTGAAAGGGGTCCTCTAAGCAAAGAGAGAGCCTAAAAGTAGCAGATCAAAAAGGAAAAGAGACAATATACAGTAACAGTCACCTTATAGGCAATACAATGGCACTAAATTCATATCTCTCAATAGTTACCCTGAATGTAAAGGGGCTAAATGCCCCAATCAAAAGACAAAGGGTATCAGAATGGATAAAAAAATAAAACCCATCAATATGCTGCCTACAAGAAACTCATTTAATACCTGAAGACACCTCCATTTTTAAAGTGAGGGGGTAGAAAACAATTTACCATGCTAATGGACATCAGAAAAAGCTGGGGTGGCAATCTTTATATCAGATCAATTAGATTTTAAGCCAAAGACTATAATAAGAGATGAGGAAGGACACTATATCATACTCAAAGGGTCTGTCCAACAAGAAGATCTAACAATTGTAAATATCTATGCCCCTAACGTGGGAGCAGCCAACTATATAAACCAATTAATGACAAAATCAAAGAAACACGTCAACAATCATACAATAATAGTAGGGGACTTTAACACTCCCCTCACTGAAATGGACAGATCATCCAAGCAAAAGATCAACAAGGAAATAAAGGCCTTAAATGACACACTGGACCAGATGGACATCACAGATATATTCAGAACATTTCATCCCAAAGCAACAGAATACACATTCTTCTCTAGTGCACATGGAACATTCTCCAGAATAGATCACATCCCGGGTGATAAATCAGGTCGCAACTGGTATCAAAAGATTGGGATCATTCCCTGCATATTTTCAGACCACAATTCTCTGAAGCTAGAACTCAATCACAAGGGGAAATTTGGAAAGAACACAAATACATGGAGACTAAACAGCATCCTTCTAAAGAATGAATGGGTCAACCAGGAAATTAAAGAAGAATTGAAAAAATTCATGGAAACAAATGATAATGAAAACAAAATGATTCAAAACTTGTGGGACACAGCAAAGGCAGTCCTCAAAGGAAAATCTATAGCAGTACAATCTTTCTTAAGAAGCAAAAAAGGTCTCAAATACACAACCTAACCCTACACCTAAAGGAGCTGGAGAAAGAACAAGAAAGAAAACCTAAACCCAGCAGGAGAAGAGAAATATAAAGATCAGGACAGAAATCAATGAAATAGAAACCAAAAAAACAATACAAAAAATCAAGGAAACTAGGAGCTGGTTCTTTGAAAGAATTAATAAGATTGATAAACCCCTGGCCAGACTTATCAAAAAGAAAAAAAGAAAGGACCCAAATAAATAAAATCATGAATGAAAGAGGAGAGATCACAACTAACACCAAAGAAATACAAACAATTATAAGAACATACTATGAGCAACTCTACGCCAACAAATTTGACAATCTGGAAGAAATGGATGCATTCCTAGAGACATATAAACTACCACAACTGAACCAGGAAGAAATAGAAAACCTGAACAGACCCATAACCAGTAAGGAGATTGAAAGAGTCATCAAAAATCTCCAAACAAACAAAAGCCCAGGGCCAGACGGCTTCCCAGGGGAATTCTACCAAACATTTAAAGAACTATTTCTTATTCTCCTGAAACTGTTCCAAAAAATAGAAATGGAAGGAGAACTTCCAAACTCATTTTATGAGGCCAGCATCACCTTGATCCCAAAACCAGACAAGGATCCCATCAAAAAAGAGAATTACAGACCAATATCCTTCATGAACACAGATGTGAAAATTCTCACCAAAATTCTCACCAAAATACTAGCAAATAGGATTCAACAGTATATTAAAAGAATTATTCACCACGACCAAGTGGGATTTATTCCAGGGCTGCAAGGTTGGTTCAACATCTGCAAATCAATCAATGTGATACAACACATTAATAAAAGAAAGAACAAGATACGATACTCTCATTAGATGCAGGAAAAGCATTTGACAAAGTAAAGCATCCCTTCCTGATCAAAACTCTTCAAAGTGTAGGGATAGAGGGCACATACCTCAATATTATCAAAGCCATCTATGAAAAACCCACTGCAAATATCATTCTCAATGGAGAAAAACTGAAAGCTTTTCCGCTAAGGTCAGGAACATGGCAGGGATGTCCATTATCACCATTGCTATTCAACATAGTACTAGAAGTCCTAGTCTCAGCAGTCAGACAACAAAAAGAAATTAAAGGCATCCAAATCGGCAAAGAAGAAGTCATACTATCACTCTTCACAAATGATATGATACTATATGTGGAAAACCCAAAAGACTCCACTGCAAAACTGCTAGAACTTGTAGAGGAATTCAGTTAAGTGTCAGGATATAAAATCAACGCACAGAAATCAGTTGCGTTTCTCTACACCAACAAGACAGAAGAAAGAGAAATTAAGTAGTCAATCCCATTTACAATTGCACCCAAAACTATAAGATACCTAGGAATAAACCTAACCAAAGAGGCAAAGAACCTATACACAGAAAACTATAAAGTACTCATGAAAGAAACTGAGGAAGACACAAAGAAATGGAAAAATGTTCCATGCTCCTGGATTGGAAGAACAAATATTGTGAAAATGTCTATGCTACCTAAAGCAATCTACACATTTAATGCAATCCCTATCAAAATCCCAGCATTTTTTTTTTCAAAGAAATGGAACAAATAATACTAACATTTATATGGAACCAGAAAAGACCTCGAATAGCCAAAGGATTATTGAAAAAGAAAGCCATAGTTGGTGGCTTCACAATTCTGGACTTCAAGCACTATTACAAAGCTGTCATCATCAAGAAACCAGGGTACTGGCACACAAACAGACACATAGATCAATGGAACAGGATAGAGAGCCCAGAAATAGACCCTCAACTCTATGGTCAACTAATCTTAGACAAAGCAGGAAAAATGTCCAATGGAATGGAAAAAAGACAGTCTCTTCAATAAATGGTTTTGGGAAAATTGGACGGCCACATGCAGAAAAATCACATTAGACAATTTCCTTATACCACACATGAAAATAGACTCAAAATGGATGAAGGACCTCAATGCCAGAAAGGAATCCATCAAAATCCTTGAGGAGAACACAGGCAGCAACCTCTTCGACCTCAGCCACAGCAACATCTTCCTGGGAACATCGCCAAAGGCAAGGGAAGCAAGGGCAAAAATGAACTATTGGGATTTCATCAAGATCAAAAGCTTTTGCACAACAAAGGAAACAGTTAACAAAACCAAAAGACAACTGACAGAATGGGAGAAGATATTTGCAAACGACATATCAGATAAAGGTCTAGTGTCCAAAATCTATAAAGAACATAGCAAACTCAACACCCAAAGAACAAATAATCCAATCAAGAAATGGGCAGAAGACATGGACAGACATTTCTACAAAGAAGACATCCAGATGGCCAACGGACACATGAAAAAGTGCTCCACATCACTCAGCATCAAGGAAATACAAATGAAAACCACAATGAGATATCACCTCACACCAGTCAGAATGGCTAAAATTAACAAGTCAGGAAATGACAGATGCTGGTAAGGATGTAGAGAAAGGGGAATCCTCCTACACTGTGCCTCCACACTGGTGAAACCACTCTGGAAAACAGCATGGAGGTTCTTCAAAATGTTGAAAATTGAACTACCCTATGACCCAGCAATTGCACTACTGGGTATTTACCCTAAAGATACAAACATATTGATGTGAAGGGGCATGTGCACCTGAATGTTTATAGCAGCAATGTCTACAATAGCCAAACAATGGAAAGAACCTAGATGTCCATCCACAGATGAATGGATAAAGAAGATGTGGTATATATACACAATGGAATTCTATGCAGCCATCAAAAGAAATGAAATCTTGCCATTTGTGACAATGTGGATGGAACTAGAGGGTATCATGCTTAGTGAAATAAGTCAATCAGAGAAAGACAACTCTCACATGATCTCCTTGATATGACGATGTGGAGATGCAACATGGGGGGTTTGGGGTGTAGGAGAAGAATAAATGAAACAAGATGGGATTGGGAGGGAGAAAAACCATAAGTGACTCTTAATCTCACAAAACAAACTGAGGGTTGCTGGCGGGAGGGGGGTCAGGAGAGGGGGGTGGGGTTATGGACATTGGGGAGGGTATGTACTATGATGAGTGCTGTGAAGTGTGTAAACCTGGCGATTCACAGACCTGTACCCCTGGGGGTAAAAATATATTATATGTTTATAAGAAAAAATAATAATAAATAAAAAAAATTAAAAAAAAAACATTTGGTGGAATTCACCAGTGAAGCTGGGCTCTGGGCTACTTTTTTTTAATTAGCAATTAAGTTTATTAATTTGTTATATAGTTCTATTGAGGTTTTCTAATTCTACTTGAGTCAATTCTGGTAGTTTGAATCTTTTTAAAAATACCATTTCATCAGGGCACCTGGGTGTCTCAGTTGGTTCGGCGTCTACCTTCAACTCAGATCATGATTCTGGAGTCCCGGTATTCTGTCCTGCATCAGGCTTCCTGCTCAGCAGGTGTCTGCTTCTCCCTCACCCTCTGTTCTTCACCCCATTGTGCTCTCTCTCACTCTCTATCTCAAATAAATAAATAAAATCTTATGAAAAGAATACCATTTCATCTAGATTATCTAATTTGTAGTCATACATTTGTACATTGTTTCCTCTACACTTTTTTCCCCGTGTAAGTTGGTGGTGATGTCCTTTTTTTTATTGTTGAGCTTAGCAATTTGAATCTTCTTTCCTCTTCTTTTGGTTAGTCTAGCTAAAGGTTTGTCAGCTTTGTTGATTTTTGCAAAGAACTAAAGTTTGATATTTACTTAAATCTTTAAGCCTTAAATCTTTGGTATTTTACTTCTTGGATTTTAAACTCCCCTTATCCCCCTCTCTCTAAATATAAAGACAAAGTTGGTTTATATGTGATTAACATGAAAAACTAACATAACCCTGAAGACATTTTTTTCTTCACCTAATATAGGTGATTTCAGGCTAGTACAATACTCAATGATTATTATAATTCTTCTTCTATCTTATTGTTAAGCCACTTTCAAAAGTTTACATTTGCCTATTTGAGCCCCACCATCATGTTAGCATTTCGGGCAACATACCAGTATTCTTGCCATCAGGAAATAGACTAACATTTCCATTCCTGAAAAGACCTCCTCAATTTTCACATACCATTCCATTAACAACCTTTTAGTCCAATCCTATTATATGGACCCACTGAGCAACAAAGAGGCTGGAAACTGAGCTCTAATCATCAATAAAATAAGGAAAGACTACTTATCAAAGGATATATCTATCCTTGTATAAGTATGTGTGATGTGTACATATTTTGAAATTATATAAAGTCATTTTATTACATACTACATTTCATATTCTGATTTTAAAAATATTTAATAGCATTTATTAAGAACCCTAATGAAACAATCTCTGTGTATGTGTGTGTATAGTATGTGTTCGGGTTTTTGATGATTCAGATCTAATGATTATGAGAATGAACATTTGTGATCTATTCACTACTTCCTTTTCTTGTCTATTATATTTTCATTCCTGATCCTTTCTTAGAAATTTAAAGTGTTTTCTCTAAGCTCTATAATCAATTAGAATACTGGTTTCCAGATAGTTGTATGCACAAGAATCATCTGGGAAATTTATCGAAAATGTGGATTCCAGGTTCTATCTCAAGAGATTTTAAATTAGGTCTGTGATAGAACCCGGAACTTGCATAATCAACAGGGACCCCAGTTGTTCTGACCACAATATTTGAAAATAAAAAATTCACTGCATTAGGGGATTTTGTGATTAACCTTTTTTCCTTTTAAATGTAAAATGAATTTGACAACTAAGATATAGCTCTTCTTCATTTCTAACGACTCTTATGAATCTGGCTTCCATTATTTTACTTCAAATGGAATCTGTCTACTTAGTTAATTTAAAGAAAAACTTAAACATATATTATATTAGTTAAGTTGTTTATGAAAACAATGAAAGAAGAGATGGAGAAAGTTCTCTTTATTCAACTTGTAGACAGACAATCCTGGTTGGATAGAACCTTTATAATGAAATATTCAGAACATTATCTTATATTGTAAAGATCAAATAATTTTCTTTTCTGTAACAAAACTGGTCCCTCTTAAATCAGTCTTTGAGATATATCTCACCCAATTCTCTTACATTTCCAGAATTTTCCAATTAGCTTCAATACCATATATCAGCATGGGGGTTTATTCCATCATAGAAGTATATTATTATTTCTACAGGTAATTCCTGGAACTTCTTGAAGACCTTTCAGAATAAATACTCTCTTATGCCAGTGAGTTGTGATGTGGATGGAGATTAGGCAGAAATGTAAATGTTTATGATTTGACTAAAATTAATGAGTCAATGTCTATTATCATATTTATTAAGTGAGCAGCAGATTTAAAATGAATTTAAAAATAGAATTTACTAAAAACCAAAACAGAAACAGACTCACAGATACAGGAAACAAACTCTCAGTTACCAGAAGGGAGGAAGCTCAGAGAGTGGGCAAAAGAGTGAAGGGGATTAAGAGGTAAAAACTTCCATCTCTAAAGTACAGAAGCTGTGGGGATGTCGTGTACAACTTAGGGAATACAGTCAATAATATTGTAGTCACTGTATATGGGGAGAGATGGTAACTAGACCCATCATGGGGATTGCTATATTTAAAAATATTGAATCATGGGATGCCTGGGTAGCTCAGTCTGCTAAATCTTTGCCTTCACCTCAGGTCATGATCCCAGCATCCTAGGATGGAGTTCCACATCCAGATCCTTGCTCAGCAGAGAGCCTGCTTCTCCCTCTGCTTGCCACTTCACCTGCTTGTGTGTGCTCCATGCACTCCAGACAAATAAATAAATAAAATCTTGAAAAAAGAAACAAAAGTAAAAATATTGAATCATGGCACACCTGGGTGGCTCAGGCAGTTGAGCATCTACCTTCAGCTCAGGTCATGATCCCAGGGTACTGGGATTGAGCCCCACATAGGGCTCCCTGCTCATCACGAAGTCAGCTTGTCCCTCTCCTTCTCTCCCTCCCCCTCTTGTATGCACTCTTTCAAATAAATAAGTAAAATATTTTAAAAATATTTAATTAAAATAAGAATATCTAATTGCTGCAATGTACCCTTTTTAAAGTTTTTCCATTTTATTTTATTTCTTTTCAGTGTTCCAAAATTCATTGTTTATGCACCACACTCAGTGCACCATGCAATAATGCCCTCCATACTACCCACCACCAGGCTAACCTAACCCCCCACCCCCAACCCTCCAAAACACTCAGTTTGTTTCTCAGAGTTCACAGTCTCTCATGGTTTGTCTCCCCCTCCAATTTCCCCCATCTCACTTCTCCTCTCTAGGTCCCAATGTCCTCCTTGTGCTCCACAGGTAAGTGAATCCATATGATATTTGACTCTCTCTGCTTGACTTATTTCACTCAGCATGATCTCGTCCAGTCCCATCCATGTTGATATAAAAGTTGCATATTCACCTTTTCTGATGGAGACATAATACTCCATTGCATATATGGACCTTATCTTCTTTATCCATTTGACTGGTGAAGGGCATCTTGGCTCTTTCCACAGTTTGGCGACTGCAGCCATTGCTGCTATGAACTTTGGGGTACAGGTGGCCCTTCTTTTCGCTACATCTGTATCTTTGGGGTAAATACCCTGTAGTGCAATTGCAGGGTCATAGGGATGCTCTACTTTTAATTTCTTAAGGAATTACCACATTGTTTTTTTTTTTTTTGAAAAAAATCAAAAAAGTGGCTGCAACGACTTGCATTCCCATCAACAGTGCAAGAGGGTTCCCCTTTCTCCACATCCTCTCCAACACATATTGTTTACCATCCTGTTAATTTTGGCCATTCTGACTAGTGTAAGGTGGTATCTCAATGTGGTTTTGATTTGAGTCTCCCTGATGGCTAATGATGATGAACATTTTTTCATGTGTCTGTTAGACATTTCTATGTCTTCTTTGGAGAAGTATCTGTTCATGTGTTCTGCCCATTTTTTGATGTGATTATCTATTTTGTGTATGTTGAGTTTGAAAACTTCTTTATAGATCTTGGATATCAGCCCTTTGTCTCTAGTGTCATTTGCTAATATTTTCTCCCATTCCATGGTTTGCCTCTGTTTTGTTGACTGCTTTCTCTGCTGTGCAGAAACTTTTGATCTTGACGAAGTCCCAAAAGTTCATTTTCGCTTTTGTTTCCTTTGTCTCTGGAGACATGTCTTGAAAGAAGTTGCTGTGGCCGGTGTCAAAGAGATTACTGCTTATATTCTCCTCTAGGATTTTGATAGATTCCTGCCTCATGTTGAGGTCTTTTATTCATTTTGTGTTTATCTTTGTGTATGGAGTAAGAGAATGTTTGCGCTTCATTATTCTACACATAGCTATCCAATTTTCCCAGCACCATTTATTAAAGATACTCTCTTTTTTCCACGGGATATTTTTTCCTTCTTTGTCAAATATTATTTGACCAAAGAATTGAGGGTCCCTATCTGGGCTCTCTACTATGTTCCACTGGTCTATGTGTCTGTTTTTGTGCCAGTACCAGGCTGTCTTGGTGATCACAGCTTTGTAGTAAAACTTGAAATCAGGAAATTGATGCCACCCCACTTTTGTTTTTCATTTTTAACATTTCCTTAGCAATTCAGGGTCTCTTTGGGTTCCATAAAAATTTTAGGATTGTTTGTTCCAGTTCCTTGAAAAATGCCAGTGGAATTTGATCGGGATGGCATTGAAAGTATAGATTGCTCTAGGCAGTATAGACATTTTAACAATGTTTATTCTTCCAATCCATGAGTGTGGGATGCTCTTCCATCTTTTTGTGTCTTCTTGCATTTCTTTCATGAATGTTCTGTAGTTCCTCAAGTACAGATCCTTTACCTCTTTTGTTAGGTTTATTCCCAGGTCTCTTATGGTTCTTGGTGATATAGTAAATGGAATTGATTCTCTAATTTCCCTTTCTATATTTTCATTGTTAGTGTATAAGAAAGCAACTGATTTCCATACATTGATTTTGTATCCTGCTACATTACTGAATTGCTGTATGAGTTCTAGTAGTTTGGGGTAGAGTCTTTTGTGTTTTCCATATGAAGTATCATGTCACCTATGGGATGCAGCAAAGGCGGTCCTAAAGGGGAAATACATAGCCATCCAAGCCTCCCTCAAATAAATTGAAAAATCCATAATACAACAAATCTTTACACTTTAAAGAACTGGAAAATCAAGAACAAAGTACACTAACCCCAAACACCAGAAGGGAAATAAACAAGTTTAGATCAGAGATCAATAAGATGGAAACTAGAGATACAGTAGAACACATGAATGAAGCTAGAAGCTGGTTTTTTGTATGATTCAATAAGATCAATAAACCATTGGCCACACCAATCCAAAAGAAAAGAGTGAGGACCCAAATTAATAAAATTATGAATGAGAAGGGAGAGATCACAACTAACACCAAGGAAATAGAAACAATCATCAGAAATTATTATCAACAGTTATATGCCAATAAGTTAAGCAAACTAGACAAAATTGATGCATTCCTGGAAACCTATAAACCTCCAAAACTCAATCAGGAAGAAATTGGTAACTTGAATAGACCAATATCTAGTAACGAGATTGAAGCAGTGATCAAACCCCCCCCCCCCAAAACCAGAGCCCAGTACCTGACTGACTCCTTGGAGAATTCTGCTAAACAGTCAAGGAAGAAATAATACCTATTATCCTGAAGCTGTTTTAAAATTCAAAACAGATGGAGAACTTCCAGACTCTTTTTATGAAGCCAGCATTATCCTGATCCCCAAACCAGGCAAAGATCACAACAAAAAGGAGAATTTCAGACCAATGTCCCTGATGAATATGGATGCCAAGATTCTCAACAAGATCCTAGCTAATAGGATCCAACAGTACATTAAAAAGTTTATCTACCACAACCAGGTGGGATTTACCCATGGGATGCAAGAGTAGTTCAACATTCACAAGTCAATCAATGTAATAGAACAAATCAATAAGAGAGGAGAGAAGAACCACATGGTCCTCTCAGCTGATGCAAATAAAGCATTTGACAAGATATAGCATAGTTCTTGATTTAAATTATTCAAAGTATAGGGATAGAGAGAATATTCCTCAACTGCATAAAATCTATCTATGAGGAACCCACATCAAATTTCATTCTCAATGGGGAAAAGCTGACAGCCTTCCCTTTGAGATCAGGACCACGACAAGGATGCCCACTCTTGCCACTGTTGTTTAACATAGTACCAGATGTGGTAGCAACAGCAATCAGACAACAAAAAGAAATAAAAGGTATTCAAATTGGCAATGAAGAAATCAAGCTCTCTTCACAGTTGACATGATAATTTATACTGCTATGTACTCTTGAAACTAGTAGACTGTTCTTTGTCAATTGTTTTTCAATTAAAACAACAACAACAATGTTCTACTAAAATGGAAGCAAAAGAAAGAAAAGAGACATAAGGACAGGTACAGAATTCCAAAATCTGTCTGAAGAGATTTCTAGAAGGACAAAGAAAATGGAGGAGGGGCAGCCCTTCGCCTCTTCAGCCCTATTTTCTTCACACAAGTCATTTGTCACTGAAATTATAATTATAATTTGGCTGTATGGAAGTATGACTATCTCTATCTGAAATCAATCTTTATAGCATGTAAAAAGTAGATTTTAAATGGGCATTAATTAATTTTCTTAGAAGTAAAATTGTTAAATCAAAGAGTAAGAAGAGTTTTCCCAGAAATTCCAATTTTAGAAATTTATTTTAAAGCAAAACAGAGAAATGTACAAAGGTATATGCACAATGATGTTCATATCAGCTTAATTTATAATCAGGAAATTCTGAAAACAAAAGCCCTATGTAACAGGAGACTTAGTATGTACATGATGGGATATTCATATATGATTGAGTTATATGCTACTTTAAAAAATATATTATAGAAGGTGATTTATTGACATAGGAAATGCATTTAATATATCATTAAATATTTTTAAAGATATTTAAAATATAACAAGTAGTATATGATCTAAATTTTGGGAAAAATAAAAATGTGTCTGCATACACAAACACACATGTACATACACACATAGAATAAAGACTGTAAGAATATGTATCAACTCGACAAAATGTTAACAAGGTCTATTTTTAGATTGAGACATTACATGTGACTTTTGTTTTTATTTTGTGCTGTGCTTTTCTATATTACACTTTCTCTATTTTACTTATATAATAGGGAAAAAGTTATTTTTTGAAATAGCAGTACATTAAATTAAAATGTACAATTTGTCCATTGAGATTTAATATAACTGATTTAAATGGATGTACAGACTGGTAATTCCTCTAAATCTATTAACACCAAGTTTATCAGCTTGCACTTTTTAAATATGATCTTTATTCTTTTGTATACCAGTGAATTATTAAAAATCTTTTTGGAGATACTCATTTGGTGCTGGTGAAGGGACTGATGATATGAATCCTGCAGTTCTATTATCGGCTATGCCACAAACTCCTTTGCTCCTGAAGCAGGTTACTATCTCACGTGAATCTTCTTGAGTGGTGATAGTTCGCATTTCTTAGATAAAAGACCTAGATATAGGTATTAGAGCTTCAAACTTTAGTGTATATCTTAGCACAGATTTCAACACATTTCTTGTTCAGAAAACTAATAGCAATGTCACTAAGATCCCACACATCCCATGGAATATTTTGTCATTAATTAGCTTTATCTTTCTCTGAATATGAACCAGTTAGCATCTAAATCCAAATAAAGAAAAAAAAGAACAATCTCAGGACTAGAAATAAATCAGTTTTAAGGTCCTGAAACTTCAAATGAACAGAAGTCTACAAATCCTTTAGAAATATTACAGTCCAACAGTATTTTCCTGCAAACTTGTTTTGTGTGCAGGGCTGGGAAAGTTGGGGATGAAATTGAATTAAAGCATAGTTAGCACACAATTAAGAAACTGCGACAAATGCATGAAGGAGACAAACACAACAACAAATCAGGGGAACCAATGGAAAATGATATAAGGAAAAGGAAACTAACAGTTATTGAGCATCAACTGAACTGTTTATCACATTCTAGTTGTTGGGGCAGCAAGTAAAGAGTGGAGTCAAATATTACTATAGAATTTGGACTCAATTAAGGATTAATAAGTTATAAATCGTATCATAACTTTATTTCAAAGTAATTAGAATTATAATGTTTGCATACATTTAGACTTACCCTGCATATGTAAGCAAGCCTTTATTTTGGCAGCTATTTACATTTTTGTTTTAGTTTTTATTTTATCAAAGTTAAACAGGTACATGAATTAAATAGGCAATTAATCCTATGAGGCATATTAACAGCACTTCCTTGACTACTTTTATCCTGTATTTCCTACTACCTAGAGACAATCTATTTCTTTTAACTGATCATTTTGGTATGTACCTTCATATTGTCATATAATGTATTTATATTGCTACATTTTAATATTACTACTAAATTTTGGTATTATCTATTTCTTTCTTACTGTATGATAAGGAATTAGTTATTTCTCTCAACTTCTACTACACTTCCTGTGCCCCATTCTCTCATATAGTTAGTTCATTTATTACCTAGTGCTTACATGAAATGACAAAGCAAATGCTTAACTGTGCTGAGTTAGTAGTAATCTGTCCTTTCCTGCTCCACTTTTGGTTCTCCCCTCAGTTAACAATTATTTTGGTTTTGATGGCTTAGCCTTCTATGTATTTATCACTAATTTAAACCCATACTCTCCTATATTGCATAAATTTTCTTTCATATAGTCAAACACATTTTTTTTCCAAGCACAATTTTATCTTCTTAATGTCCTTCCAGGAACCAATTTTTTGGTGACTATGATAGAGTCTATTTTTTCTTCCTCTTTCTTGGTATTTACCCTGGTTTTATAGTTGTATATCCTCTAGTACCTTTCTGGGAAAGGATGCCTGAGTGGCACAGTTTTTGAGACCTTGCATACCTGAAAAATTTTTGTTCTATCCTTATCTTGATTGATAGTTCACAGGCATAGAATTCTAGGTTAAAGTAATTTTCTGTCAAAATCTTGAAATTACTGTTTCATTCTCCTCTAGCTTCCAGTATTGCTGAGAAGTTTTATACCATTCTATGATATGATCCCTTGTGTAAGGGAAGTTCCTTCTCTCTGAATCTTTTAGAACCTTTTTCTCTCTTCTAGAGTTCTAAAATTTTATGATGATGTGTTTCGGTGAACCTATTTTTATATACTGTGCTAGGTACTTGATGAGCCCTTTCAATCTGGAAACTCATGTTCTTTAGGCCTGGGATGATTTATTGAATTCTTTCTTTGATAATTTTCTTCCATCTGATTTCTATATTCTCTGTTTCTTCAACTCTTATTATTGGAATCTTGGATAGATCTTCTATTGTTACTGTCCTTTTAATTTTCTGTCTCTTTGCCTTTTTACTCTACTTTCTGGAATATTTCTTAGACTTTATCTTTTAAGCCCTCTTACTGGGTTTTCATGTGTAAGAAGCTATTTTTAATTTTCAAAACACTTTATTGTCCTTAGATGTTCCTTTTTATAGCAAATAGCTCTTATTTCATGAGTTAATAACCTCTCCAATATCTGAGGATTTTTTTTGTATTATTTTTCATTCATAGTTTTGTTTCCTCTAAGTTGTTTTGTTATGACTATTTGTTCTGTTATCCACTGGACAATTTTTTCAAATGGCTAGTGAGCTCTGAGTGACACATTATAGCTTAGTATTGGGCACTGAAAAGCAGGTTGGAAGTTCTATGTGTTGGATAAGTTTTATTGACTGGCTTCATGGTAGTGTGACCTGGCTAAATCATTTCCTTAGAGGATACCTGGATTTTATAATCTCCTTACTATAAAGTATAAACCTGGCTGTCAGCATTCTGGAATCTCAGTGAGGGAAAATTATGTGGTTTTTCATATTCAATATATGAACTTTCACACAATCCACCTGTTTTAATACAGTTAACTCAATCCTTAGTTATAACTAGTTTCTCCCTTCCAGAGACCCTTTATTTTATCTTTGCCAGAGAATTGATTGCCATTATTTTTCCATGGATAGGGAGAGGGCAGTATATCAGCTACATGAAATAGAAAAGATACTTAGGTTTTAACTCCTCAAGGAAATTCAAATTAAAGTTTTAAACCAATCTTCCTGTTTTTTAACTCCTTATTCATCTTCCAGTGGTTCTTGGCACTACCCTCCCTAAGGTTTTCAGGAGCACGATAATATAAAACTGGTTGCTTCTTGGCTTTCTCCACCATAAGGATTTATCTTTTCTGGGTGTACCAAGTAATTTTCTATTAATCTCATCTGCTTTGTGCATTTCAAAGGTTTGTTTCCTGCTGTATCCTTCTTATTCTTTTGTTCCTATTAATATTATGAATATTATGCCCCCTTCCAGCTTTAATCTTTTGGCTATAATTTTAATGGAGTTTTAGAAAGGTGGCAAGGCATTCAAACATCATTTTTTAAGCGGAAGCTGGCAGCTGTTTTTCAAAACTTCAAAATGGTACTGAGATGTGGCCACAAAATAAGTAGTATGATTTTTTTTTTTTTTGCATTCTAATTTGTAGAAATACGGGGTGTTCCTTTTTCATCAGCTTAAATTAGGTCTCAGTTTAAATTTCACTTCCTCAGAGAAGATTTCCTAAACTATTTATCTAGGTAACTTCTTATCCCTCCATGATTTCCTAGGACAGTGTCTTACCTCTTTTTTTCCCTACACAGAAATCACAATTTTTATTTATTTTATTTTATAATATTAAGAGAATTTTGGGCTTTCCTCCAAACTAGACTGTTAGGTGTTTGGGGAAAGGAAGGAACAAATGTCTGTCTGGTTTCCCAGCACTTAAAATAGCACCAGGCACAGAGGAGGCATTAAATAAATATGTACTGAATTAAATTGTATATAGATCTGTCGATCTAAAGTGATATTAAAACACTTCCCCAAACCTTTTCAATAGCAGATTGAAACAGAATATGGAAAAACAAAGCACAACAAAACAAAGAAAGGTTCAATTTTACAGAAAATAGCTATTTATTTTTCAATATTCAATTATAATCCTGTATTCCCTCCTTGCACTGATCGCAAAAGCATTCTCCTTATATGTTGTGCTATCAGTTAAGAAATCAGAGAATGCCAGAATCTAAACTCCTGCTAATGCAGGACTTTTTTTTTTTTTAATCAAATCTGGCCTATGAAGGGGAAAAACATTTTGGAGCTAGAAAATGTTTGAATTGCTGCAATATTAGAAAAGAAACCAATTTATTGAATGGCACAGCTGTTCACTGTATGATCATTATTATCCTTGTTATTTGGGTGCTGGTTGGTATTTATATCTAATTAGTTCTCTTACAGGCCATCAAGCAATCAGCATTTAGGGAATAAAGAAAAACTAAAATATATAGAGTTCCAAGCTGCCAAAAACATATAACAGAATGAATCAGGTTTAATTTACTGTAGACTGATTACTAACAAACCACTGGAATTTGTTAGTCTGTATTTTTACATGTGTTTGTGTATGTGTGTGTTTATAGGAGATGAAAAGACAGTGGGAGTAAACTTTAGAAATTATTTTCAGTCTTAAATAGTTGATAGTTCCTCTCATTACTCATTGACCTTGAATAGTTGGACTGCTGTCAAAATGAGGTTTTTTTCAATCCATTGCTTCATTGATATCTATTTACTGGTATACATATAACATCTTATTATACATTAATATAAATGACTGTTCTCAGTTCTTTATTAGCAACTTATATGTTCCACAACTAAAGTCATGTTTCCACTATACTACCATACATAAAAAACACTTGTGGGCAGATTAGTGTTTATGAAAACACAAGGAGTCACAATCAAATGTTAAGGATCTTATTTGGCTATTATAAACAGCAGTGAACCAGATTATCATATACTGATGAGGAAAAATCATCATAATGCCTCTGTTGAAATTATCATGCTACCTTTCTCTCTCTCCCCACTTTGGTCCCACTATTCCCACACACATGCTCCAAGGAAAGCCCATGTGAAAACATAGTAAGAAAGTGGCCATTTACAAGCCAGGAAGAGAACTCTTACCAGAAATCAGCCATGATCTCAAACCTTGATCTCAAACTTCCAGCTTACAGAACTGTGAAAAATTAAATGACCATTGTGTAAGCCACTCAGTCTATAGTATTTGGTTATGGCAGCCCTAGCTAAGGCACAAGAGTTCTCATATACTCTTCACCCAGATTTCCCAGTCCTAGCATCTTACATAATCATGTTACATTTAATAAAATTAAGAAATTAACACAAGCACAATACTATTAACTACACCATATAATTTATTTAGATTTACCAGATTTTTATATCAATGTCCTTTTGCTATTCCAGGATCCAATCCATGATACTACATTGCATTTAGTTGTCATGTTTCCTAAATATCTTTTAGTATGTAACAAATTCTTCTCAGTTTTTTCCCTGTCTTTCATAATCTTTACTGTTGTTGACTGATCTTGACTTTTGTCTGATGTTTTCTCATGATTGGTCTGAGGTTATAGATTTGGGTGATGTACAGTCAATAGGCGATATTACATTCTCATTGCATAATATCAAGGGGTCAGTAATATAAATATAATTTACTACTGCTAAGTATTTTTAAAAGATTTTATTTATTTATTTATTGGAGAGAGAGAGAAATAGAAAAAGAGAGACAGCACAAGCAAGTGAGGGAAGAGGCAGAGGGAGATAGAAAATCTAGCAGACTCTGTGCTGGGCACAGAGCCCAAAGTGGAGCTCAGTCTCATGACCCTGAGACCATGATCTGAACCAAAATCAAGAGTCAAATGCCTACGTGATTGAACCACCCAGGTGCCCCTACTGGGTAACCTTAATTGTGATTACTTGGTGAAAGTGGTGTCTGCTAGGTTTCTACATAACAAAGTTATAATTTTTTCCCTTTCCATATAATTTTCATTAGAAATGAGTCACTAAATCCGCACACTCAAGGAAAGGGAAAATTAAATTCCACATGCTATAGGGATGAGTATTGGAGAATTTGTGGTCATGTGTCAGAAAAATACCACAGTAATTAATATTTTGGAGGTGATATTTTGAGACTATACAAATATTCTCTTTTCTCTTAAAGTTTTACACTATAATTTTAGCATCCATCCATTGATATTGCCTCTAGGAATTATTATTGTGGTGTTCTAGGGTGAGTTTCTAGTGTCCTCATTTCTTCTACAGGTATCAATTTATTCCATTTCCCATTATTTATTTACTCAACTATGTATATTAGAATGGATTCATGGATTTTTATTTTATTCTTTGGATCATAATCCATTAGTATTTACTTTATTACTCAAATTATCCTGACTTTGATCATTGGGAGTTATATTGACTACTGTATTCTTTTTTTCCATTTATTTATTTATTTATACTTGTTTATTTTCTTGGACTACAAGATGCTGCAAGGGCACATCATATTTTCCATTCTCCAGCTCTAGAATCAGCCATTTGCCAAGTATCCCTGGCTTCTTTTATTGGAGAATAGTATTTAGAAATCAATATCTGTTTGTTAGGTATGCAGACCTAGGAAATTTTTGTAGATATGCTAACCCACTTATAAATACACATTCAGGGTGCCTGGGTGGCTCAGTGGGTTAAGCCTCTGCCTTTGGCTCAGGTCATGGTCTCAGGGTCCTGGGATTGAGTCCTGCGTTGGGCTCTCTGCTCAGCAGGGAGCCTGCTTTCCTCTCTCTCTCTCTCTGCCTGCCTCTCTACCTACTTGTGATCTTTCTCTGTCAAATAAATAAAATCTTTTAAAAATAAAAAAATAAATACACATTCATATTTATTCCTTCATCTATTTATATATACATGTTAAAATAAACATTTCATATTGATATCTACAACTCTAACCCAACACCACAAGATTCATTCTAACATTCCTCCTTTATTTTATTTTTTTACTAACTTTTTCTAGCACTATGAAACCTAACACATACCATCTATAATAATCTATAATATATTTGCTAATTTGTTCAAACAGTATACATGTAGTTTCAGAATTGGTTACCTGTTTAGCTGTGAGAAACAAATTTACCAACTAAAGTCTACTGATTTAGTAGTTTTTTTAAAAAATATTTTATTTATTTATTTGACACAGAGAGAGATCACAAGTAGGCAGTGAGGCAGGCAGAGAGAGAGGGGGAAGAAGGCTCCCTGCTGAGCAGAGAGCCCGGCATGGGGCTTGATCCCAGGACCCTGAGATCCTGACCTGAGCTGAAGGCAGAGGCTTAACCCACTGAGCCACCCAGGTGCCCCATAGTTTTTGTTTCTGTTCTGTGTTTATCCTACTCCTATCTTATCAAGAATTGTTTTACAAAGACAGGTCAGTTTCTTTCTTTACCACCTTCATAAAGGTTTCTAAGCCCTATTTTAGGAGATTTTCTTTCAGTAGTTCTTGGATGTCATTCCAGAATTTTTATTTTTAACCAGCATTCCAGTGATTCTTATGCAGATAATCCCCCTAGGCCTCATTTTGTGACTTAATGACCTAGGATATATTGAGATTAAATTGAGCACATACCTATCTTTCAATCCTGCAGAGTCCAAATGAGTTAAAAAAAAAAAGCAATGCCAAAAAATACCTCATTAAGCCAAGCCAGAAAGAAACACTACGTATCTTTCTTGGAGATTTAACATTTCTTCTCATATTTGCTTTCTTTGCATTTATTTGACACTGAGTTCTACTTATGTGAGTTCTAAGGAAGAAGGATGTCAAATAAAACAGAGCTTGTAGTTTCTCCTTCAGTATTATCCAGTACTGGAAACTGGGAAACCAGTTTTAGGAAACCGAGGGATCAGAAATTACCCAACTTGCAAGAACAAGTAGAGGTTAATCTTCTCTGTAACCTTGAATTCCTTGTTTGTTATGATGAACCTTCTGGTACTTTTCTGCTTTGGTATTTCATTGCTTCAACTCAGTACAGTAAAACATGGGAGCTGCTACCTTCAGCAAGCAGTATTCATAATAAAACCTTTTACTTTTTGTTTGTGAGTTCCAGAAAATTTTACTAATGATAATTTCTGCTGCTGACTTAAAATTAGGGTGGTTTGATAATTGCCACTTTATAGATGACAAAGTAGGAACACATAAAGGAAATAAAAACTCAGTATTCAAATCACTAAAGTAATTATTCAGATTAACTCTATAAATTGCAAGGATGAAAACCTTTTGTAGGTGTGTTCTCTGTTTTATTGGGCATTTTCAGGGACATTTACTTACTAAAACTTTGAAGAACAATCTCTGCTCATGGTGACATGGAGAAAGTTAAAATAGGACCCAAATATGGTAAAGATTCTGAATTTTAGTCTCCTTCTTTTTTTTTTTTTAAGTGTAAGGGCCTATTTAGCCAGAATGATTCTATCCAGTTAAACAGTGATTTTGTTGTTTTTACAGTAAAACTTAAACTATCCCTGCCTCCCTTCCCCCCAGGGGACTTACTTAAAAACAAGTCCCAGAAACCATTCCCAGGTAACAAAGCCCAAATACAAGGGTGGGTCAGGCCAGGTGAAGGTATCCAATCAGTGGGAGCACATACTGTCTCCCTAGCTACCAAGAAGTATGGGCCCTGCCCTTTGGGTGACTTTTGGGCACCAATTCTGACCAAGGTGATAGGCTAGTTCAAATATCTACTATAGGGTAAATTGTATTCAACTGGTCACTTATGTGTGACCTAGCATGACTGTGCAGCTTTCTCTGTGTATTACAATCTCATTGGCCACCTGTTCATGGCCAGGCCCAAACACATTCCTCTGCCCTTAAAAGCTAGTCTGTAAGGCAGAGAGGGGTTGCCTCTTTGAAAGAGACGGCCCCAAATGGTTGGTTTGATTCTTGATGCTTGGCATGAAATAAAGCTTTGCTTGACCTTCCCTTTGTATCAGTCTCGTTCCTTTGACCATGGACCCAACAAAAGAACTTACTTATTTACTTGATGGACAGAGAGGAAGCAGTCTCCCTGCTGAGCAGAGAACCTAATGCAGGGCTGGATCCCAGGACCCTGGGATCATGACCTGAGCCAAAGGCAGAGGCTTTAACCCACTGAGCAGCTGAGCCACCCAGGCACTCCTTTAGTTTTCTTTTCAACTTTTCAAGCTTCTATTCCAAGGTATTGATTCTCCACCCCCACCAAGGTAATGTTTCTTATCTTGAGATATGATAACTGGGGACAATTTTATGAAATACTAGCTAGCAGTTAGCTGTAAAAAGATGCTAGCATTTCAATGAGAAAAACATCACTCTCCATCTTGGTTATACAGTGATGTTATTAAATAGAATGAACAGTTTGCATAGAAAAAATCCAACCCTCTGAAGAGTTTTGTTGTTCAACAGGTAATCATCAGCATGGCAGTTCTTTCTGATTTATCATTTGGTACTTTGTTGGGATTCATAATTCAGAAGAACAATAAAAGGAAATTCATTCAGAGGTTAGTTTATTGGATTTGGATGTATTTTTAAGAAAAAATCAAAAGTCTATATGCCTCTGAAATAACATAATGCATTTTCTCATCATTCTTTTACCTGATATGATGTGTTCTTATTACATTTTTGAATTTAGAAGCTAGGTTACTGTAAATCAACAGTCAATCCCCCAAAACATGTTGTTACTGTGTGTCTTACTCTAACTTTTCCTCCCTCCTTCCTCCATAACCCCTACCTCCAGCTCCTATGTACTCAGCCACTCACTGATAATAAACTATTGTTCTATTCTGAAAATCAAGTGAGCTACTCCACACAAATCCTCAGCAATCTACAAAAACAGAGGGGAGATGAAAATTCAGAATGCATTCAATCATACAGCTGACACTACTATGTTCTGAATCTGGTCAATGGATATACTTACTTTAAAAGGATATGAACAAGTAGAAAATAGGGACTTTGTAAATATCAAACTATTATGTCCTTCCATTCCTCTGAATTATAGTACCTGAAAATTGGCCATTTAGCAAAAATATGTATATGTTTCACATGATTTATTTTCCATAACTCAACACCCTTCTATCTTGAGAGAATACAAATACTATACATGATTGTATTACATAATTATATTACCTTCAGGTAATAGACACATTGCTGCATGGGTATATGACTGGTTTAAATGTTTAAATGTTATTAGAGTAAAAATTCTTTGCTCAGTTGTACTTAAAGGAAATAAAATGACATGATTTGTTTAGCTTGGACAGTATTCTCAGCACAGTAGAGATTAAACATTTAAGTCATATTGAGAGAGACACTTTGTGCTCAAGGGATCTATAAACAACATCTATCAAATTCAAGGAAAGACTTCTCATCTGAGCTTCTAGAAATATTCCCAGGGTATCTTTCACCTCTGCTTGCTGCTGTCAAAGTCTGACAGTGGATGTATCAGCAAGACAATGATGCCTAATTGACTGTACCTTTTCAATCCAATATGGATTGGCTTTGGTCACCCATACGCTGAACATGATTTTACTCAAAGGAAACGTAATTGTAGGAGAAACATTAATAAAACTGAAATGTCTCTCCAACAAGTTGTCAAATAGTGAGAAAACTTTTTGCTAAATACTCAATTATTTTAAATATTAGCACCCAACTTAATCCTTGATATTAAGCTTTTCATTATTACACTGTAAAACTTGGAGGAATTTAGATTTTGAAAGCAAAGCAATAGAGACATGTATATCTAGATCATTGTCTCTGGGAATTTCAATTCAATGTCAAATTCATACATTTTTGTATTTTCTATAGCAGATATTGAAGAGACTGAGTTGTTCCCATATCCAATTATGGAAAAGGAGATCATGATCGCCAACACATTAATCAGTAAAACAGAAAAAAGACCCCAGAAATAAACTCATACTGACAGGGTCAATTAACTAGTGATACTGGAGGCAACAATATACAACTAAGAAAAGACAGAGTTTTTTTTTTTCTTTTTTTCAATAAATGGTACTGGGAAAACTGGACATTTTCATGCAAGAGAATGAAACTGGAGCATTTTCTAACACCGTACACAAAAATAAACTCAAAGTGGATTAAAAACCTAAATGTGAGACCTGAAACCATAAAAACTGAAAAAGAGAGCACAAGCAGTTCTTTATTTCTCTGACATCAGCCATAGCAACATTTTTCTAGATACTCTTCTGAAAGAAATGTAAGCAAAAGAAAAAATAACCACTGTGACTACATAAAAATAAAAAGATTTTGCACAGTGGGAAAAAAAATGAACAAAACAGAAAGAAGCACTTTGCATAGGAGAAGATATTTGCAAATGATATATATCATAATATATATATATATGTAATATATATATATTTGGTGTTGTATAGGTTCTTTATATTCTTTGGATTTTAACCCCTTATGATATATATCACTTGCAAATATCTTCTCCTATGCATATATATATGCAATTTTATATATATATATATATATATATATACACACACACAATTCAATTAGAAAATGGACAGAGGACCTAAATGAATATTTTACCAAAGAAGTCATATAGATGGACAACAGATACATGAAAAGATGTTCGATATCACTAATTATCACAGAAATGCAAATCAAAACCACAATAATGGATGGAGCTAGAGTGTATTTTGCTAAGCAAAATAAGTCAGTCAGAGAAAGGCAAATGCCATATAATTTCAGTCCTATGTGGAACTTAAGAAATGAAACATAAACATAGGGTGAAAAAAAAGAGAGAGAGGCAAGCCATAAGACACTTTTAACTAGAGAGAACAAACTGAGGGTTGCTGAAGGGGAAGTGGGCAGGGGGATGGGTTAAATGGGTGATGGATAATAAGGTGGCCACTAGTTGTGATGAGCCTAGGTGTTGTATGTAATTGATGAATTACTAAATTCTACTCCCCAAACTATTATTACCCTATATGTTAACTAACTGGAATTTAAATAAAAACTTGAAATAAAAAAAAAAAGAAATATCACATGATACCTGCCAAGATGGCTAAAATCAAGGAGAAGAAATAACAAATGTTGGTGGGGATATGGCAAAAGGGAATTTTTGTACCTTGTTGATGGTAATGTAAATTGATACAGCCACTGTGGAAAACAAAATAGAGGTTTCTCAAAAAAATTAAAAATAAACTTACAGTATGATCCATTAATTCCACTACTGGGTATTTACTCAAAGAAAATAAAACAGTAATTTAAAAAGATATACACATCTTTATACTTACTGCAGCATTCTTTTTTTCCCCATTTTATTTTATTTCTTTTCAGTGTTCCAAAATTCATTGTTTATGCACCACACCCAGTGCTCCATGCAATACATGCCCTCCATAATACCCACCACCAGGCTCACCCAACCCTCCACACCCCGAACCTTCAAAACCCTCAGTTTGTTTCTCAGAGGCCACAGTCTCATGGTTTGTCTCCCCCTCCAATTTCCCCCATCTCACTTCTCCTCTCTATCTCCCAATGTCCTCCTTATGCTCCACAGATAAGTGAAACCATATGATAATTGACTCTCTCTGCTTGACTTATTTCACTCAGCATAATCACTTCCAGTCCCATCCATGTTGATATAAAAGTTGCGTATTCATCCTTTCTGATGAAGGCATAATATTCCATTGTATATATGGACCGTATCTTCTTTATCCATTTGACTGTTGTGGCCATTGCTGCTCTGAATTTTGGAGTACAGATGGCCCTTCTTTTCACTACATCTGTATCCTTGGAGTAAATACCCAGTAGTGCAATTGCAGGGTCATAGGGAAGTTCTATATTTAATTTCTTAAGGAATCTCCACACTGTTTTCCAAAGTGACTGCAACAACTTGCATTCCCACTAACAGTGTAAGATGGTTCCCCTTTCTCCACATCCTCTCTAACACATGCTGTTTATTGTCTTGTTAATTTTGGTAAGATGGTATCTCAGTGTGGTTTTGATTTGAATCTCCCTGATGGCTAATGCTGATGAACATTTTTTCATGTGTCTGTTAGTCATTTGTATGTCTTATTTGGAGAATTGTCAGAGCATGTCTTCTGCCCATTTTTTTGGACATGATTATCTGTTTTGTGTGTGTTGAGTTTGAGGAGTTCTTTATAGATCTTGGATATCAGCCCTTTGTCTGTAGTGTCATTTACTGCAGCATTATTTACAATAGTCAAGATATGGAAGGAACCTAAGTGTGCATTGATAGATGAATCGATAAAGAAAAAGGATGAGATTGAGTTATTTAAGACAACATGAATAGAACTAAATGGTATATAATAAATGAAATGAATCATACTAAGAAAGACAAATACTATATAATTTCACTCATAAATAGAATCTTAAAAAAAATCAAATAAAAAAACAAACAAAAAACAGAATCAGACCTATAACCACAGAGAAGAAACTGATGGCTGTTCGGGGAGGAGCGGTTAAGCAAAATGGGTAAAGGGTAGTGGAGCTTCAGGCTGCCAGTTATGGAATGAAGAAGGCATGGAAATAAAAGACAAAGCATAAGGAATGTATTCAGTGATATTGTAATAGTGTTGTATGGTAACAGATGGTAGCTACACTTGTGAGCATAGCATAATGTATAAACTTGTTGAATCATTATGTTGTACCCCTGAAACATATAACACTGTGTGTCAACTATACTTAACAATACTAAGAAATATCTCCACCTAATCTAATTAAAAATTGAAAAGGGAAGGAGCACCTGGGTGGCTCAGCCTGTTAAGCATTTGAGTCTTGATTTCAGCTCAGGTCATGATTTCAGGGTTGTGAGATCAGCCCAGAGATGTGTTCTGTGCTCAGCAGGGAGTTTGCTTGAAAATTCTCTCCTTCTGCCTCTCTCCTCACTAGCACACACATACTTTCTCTCTCTCTCTCTCAAATAAATAAATCTTTAAAAAAAACTAAAATAGGTAAAATCACTAATAAAAGTAAAATATTAAAGGAGGAAATAACCAGAGTTAATCATTTCCTGGAGTATGTTAGAGCTTTACTCTAACATAATTGTTTCCATTAATGGAAATAATCAGAGTTAATTAAAAGGATAAGAGACAGTTCTTGTTAAACCTATACACTATTAAATTTGAAAATCTGAATGAAATATCTAATAATGTAGGAAAATATAATTTACCAAATTATCCTCAGAAAAGATAGAAAATTTGAACATACACATTTATATAAAGTAAATGCAAAACATGGTCAGAATGCTATCCCTTCAAATAGCAATTAATTTCTAATGGTTTCACAGGGTAGTCTATGAAAAATTTAAAGGACAGATAATTACAAACCTGGTAATACTGTCCCAAAAGGAGAAATTTCCAAATTCTATTTTAACGCAAATTTAATACTAACACCAAAGCTTGGGAAAGATTGTGCAGGAAAAAACAAACAAACAAACTATAAATGTCATTTATACAAACTGATGCAAAACTCCTTAACAAGAATGATGCCAGCAAAAATGGCAAAATAGAGCCTCTGCAAATTCTCTACTCCATAAAGTCAGTGGGAAAATTAGCAAAAGTTGTTAAGTTGGATTTTTCCAGAACTCTGGAAATTAAGCAAATGCTTGGAGCAACCTGGGGATAATTTATTCAAGAAAAAATTTGGAGTCTTAGTAATACCAACAATCTTTGTGGAAATTTACCTTCTCTTCTGACTTGACTCTCTAACTCCAGGGTAGCATTGAAAACCAACAGTCTACAGTCTTGGTGAAAATCAGCAGCATGGCAGTAACTAAAGCGGGCAGAATGAGGTTGGAGCTCCTTCATTCTCCTCATTATCAGGTAATTGTCTTTATTCGACCTGTCTGGTGATTCCCTAGAATAATTGCAAGGCTGCCTTTACTTTATGTGACTCAAAGCTCAGTCAGCACAAAAAAAGCCTTTCTTTCTGGGCATTTGTTAAATAATTACTGGTAACTGTTTGACTTTGTGGCTGAGGAGATAGATAACAGGTGAGCAAACAATAGACTATAACCAAAAGGCTGAAAAGGAAAAGTTAGTTAATGAGATATCCATATGGGCTTTTGTAAAGCTCTAACATACTCCTGGAAATTTTGAAGGTCATGCCCATGCATTAGATTGTGTATATAACAGGACTGTGGACATGTCTAGACCTGTAAGTATGCTCAGAAAAGACTTAAGAAGGCCTTATACTCTCATGTCTGGCTGACGTTGAGTCTCCTTCAGTAGGAAGTAAAGGTTAAGATAGAGTTGTAAATTGTCTAATTTAGTGGTAAAGGTGTGCACACAAATGCACACAGAACCCCTCAATAAAACCTGAGACTTATTGAATTCAAGTGTTAAAGGCAATCTCTGTCGAATTATTACCGGACCACTAAGGTAACCCAACACAAACTTCAGAAATCACACATGACAAAGAACGTAGTTTTTACACGATTAATTCAGAAAAGTCACTTGAAAATAACTACAAAGGGCAGGAATAACAATAATCTTGAGGATAAATTGGTGCCCTATATTATTTAAAGTGTTAAATTTCAATAAAAATATGTAAGACTTATAAAGAAATAAGAAAAAACAAGGAATCAATAGAAACCACATGTTGGGTTTACTAGACAAATAATTTAAATTGGCTATTTTAAATATGTTCAAAATATTAACAGAAACCATGTCTAAAAAAACTAAAGGAAAATATGAGAATTTTCTAAATTTTATCAAATAGAAAATATCAATAAAGACATGGAAATTATAAAAAGAAGAAAATAGAAATTCTATAGTTAAAAAGTGTAATAACTAAGTTGAAAACATCATTAGAGATGTTCAACAGTAAATTTTAACTGGCAGAAAAGATCAACAATGTAAAAGTAGGTCAATTGAAATTATTGAGTTTAAGGAGCAGGAAAGCAAAAGAATAAATAAAGTGAACAGATACTTAAGAGATCTGTGGGGCACCACCAACTATATATATATATATATATGGAAAGTAAAGTTGTAGAAGGAGAGGACAGAGAGAAGAAATAGAAAAATAGTAAAGACATAATTGCTGAACAATTCCCAAGTATGATGAAAGACATTAATATACTTATTCAAAAAGTTCAATAAATGCCAAGTAAGGTAAAATAAAAGAAATACATACCTACATGCATCATAATCAAACTATCAAAAACCAAGGAAAAGAAAATTGAAAACAGCAAGAGAGAAGTGACTTATGTGGAGATCCTCAATAAGATTAAAAAAAATTTCTCATCTGAGAGCATGGAGGCCAGAAGGTAGTAGGATGACATGCAAAGACTGAAAGAAAATTCTGCTAAGCAAATATATATTTGGCGAAATTATCCTTAAAAATGACAGAAAAAATAAGACATTCTTACATAACAAAAAAGGAAAGAATGAATGGCTAGCAGACCTGACCTATAAGAAATACTAAAAGGAGTGTGTGAAGGAAATTAACAGAATGAAAGGACACTAGATAATATTCCCAATCTACATGAAGAAATAAAGATATCTAGTAAAGATAACTACACAAGTAAACATAAAATAGTATAAGTGTATCTTTGTAACTCTTTTTTTTCTTCTATATGATTAAAATACAAATAAATGAAGTTAATGGGTACACAAAGTATAAGGATGTAATTTTTATGACAATAAAAACACAAAATAAGTTGCAGGAATTGTACTTTCCAATTTTGGAAGTTGTTACAATGTTACAGTGATCAATACTATATCATTTTGGCATAAGAATAGAAATAAAGATCAATAGAACAAAATTAAAGTTTAAAAATAAACTCATACATTTACAGTCAATCTATTTTCAACAAGAGTGCCAAAACAATTCAATGGGGGAAATTAATAGTCTTTTCAACAAGTGGTACTGGGAAAATTGGATATCTACATCCAAAAGAATGAAACATAATCCGTACTCCACACCATATATAAAACTTAATCAAAGTGGATCAAAGACCTAAATATGAGGCAAAACTACAAAACTCTTAGAAGAAAACATAGCAGTACATTTTTGTGACCTTAGATTAAGCAATGGATTCTCAGATATAACACCTTTTGGTATAAGAGACCAAAAGGGAAAAAAAACAAATAAATGATAAATTGAACTGCATCAAATTAAGAACATTTATGCTTAAAACATACCATGAAAGTGAAGGAACAACCTATAGAGTGAGAGAAAATATTTGCAAAATGTCTAGTACCCAGAATGTGTAAGGAATTCAACATGAAACTATAAAAGGATAATAACTCTATTAAAAATGTGCAAAATATTTGAATAGACATTCTCAACAAAAGAAAGAAAAAATAACCAATAAACACATGAAGGGATCCTCAGCTCCAATACTTAAGGATTGAAATATATGCCACAATATGGATGAACCTTAAAAACATTATGCTAAGTAAAACAAGCCATACACAAAGGCTATGTATTGGATGATTCTATTTATATGTAATATCCAGAAAAGGCAAACACATACAGGTAGAAAGTAGAATAGTAGTGTCCAGGGGCTAGGGTTGGGGGTTGAGGAGTAACTACAAATAGATAAGTTTTTTTTTTTTCTTGACATGATGAAAATATTTTGGCATTAGGAGTCATGGTTGCACAACCTTGTGATTTTAGTAAAATCACTGATTTGTATACTTTAAAAAAATGAATATTAGGTTATATAGGTTATACCATAATAAAAACACTGAAAATTCCTAAACAAAGTATTAGCCAGCAGAATCCAGCAGTACGTTTTAAGAAATATGCATCCATACCAATGGGATTTATTGTAGGATTCAAATGGTTTACTATTTGGAAACCTGTTAAAATAAGTAATTACATTAATTGATTAAAGGAAGAAAATGCTTTTCTTCATAGATGTTGAAAATGCATCTGAGGAAATTCAATGATAAGTTTCAATTTTGAAAACTCAATAAGAAGAAATCAATACTTCTTTAACATGATTAACTATATTTTTCTCAGCCCCAATTCAATATTATGAGGAAACACATCCATCTTTACCAATTAAATCAACAAGAAGTTCAGCATGTCCACTATCCCCACTATTATTTAACACTTTACTACAGATAATAGCTAATGTAATCAGACAAGAGACACTCAAGTATAAAAATCAGATAAAAGAAAAAAGTACTATCCTTGTTTGTAAATGATATAATTGTATAACTGACAAATGCAAGGGAATCAACTGAGAATACTACTGCAAGCAATCAAAAGTTCAGCAAAGTAAATATCAGTGTATGGGAAATATATATATCACACACATACAATTAACTAATTAAAATTTCTATTAAAAACATTCACAATAGCAACACTATTATAAAATACTTAGGAATGAACTTCTATAATACCAATATAAAGAGAATTTTTAAAAAGATTTTATTTATTTGACAGAGGAGACACAGTGACAGAGGAAACACAAGCAGGAGGAGTTGGAGAGGGAGAAGCAGGTTTCCTGCAGAGCAGGGAACTGGATGCAGGGCTTAACCCTGAGCCTAAGGCAGATGCTTCAGGACTGAGTCACCCAGCACTCCAACAATTTAATTTTTTGTTTAATAACATGTAAGTAGATAGAACATCTTGGAGGAAATTTGGCAGTTTTTATCACCACCATTTAGTCAAGAGATCTGGGATTAAGACCCCTGTCAGGCTCCCTGCTTCTCCTTCTTCCTCTGCCCCCACCGCCCCCCCAACTCAGGCACATGATCTCTCTCTCTCTCTCTCTTTCTTACAAGTGAATAAATTAAATATTTTCAAAAATAGATAAATAAAATAAACAAATATTGTTAATTATTTTAAACTAACAGATTTCTTTTTTAAATATTTATTTAGTTAGTTATTTGAGAGAGAGGAGGTGAATATGTGAGCATGAGTGTGGGGGTGGTGGGCAGACGCTTAACCATCTGAACCACCCAGACACGCTTACCACACAGATCATTTCTTGAGCAGTTTTAGGTTTATAGCAAAAAACAAAGTTCACATATGACCCTCAACTCCCTCCAATATTATTATTAACATCTTGCATTAGTATTATACATTTTTCGCTGTAGATGAGCTATTCTATCACTAGTGATACACTATTATTAACTAAAGCCCATAGTTTACATTAGGGTTTACTATTTGTGTTGTACATTTTATGCGTTTTGATAAATGAAAAAACGACATTTATCTGCTATTACAGTTTCACATAGAGTAATTTCACTGCTCTGTACATAACCTGTTCTCCACCTATTCATCTTTCCCTCTCTCCCCTGGAAACTCTAGAAAACACTGATATTTTTGCTGTCTCCACAGTTTTGCCTTTTCCAGAATACCAGACATGTGAATGAACCACCTTGGGAATGAATCCTTCAGGCCCCATCAAGAAGTTCCATGACTATAGATTCAGTGACATCTTGACTTCAACCTCATGAGAGATCTGGAGCCAAAAAGACCCAATTAAAGCAATTATAGATTTCTGATTCAAAAAGACTGTGTACATTATTATTTTAAGCTTCTAAATTTTAGTGTTATTTCGTTGTAAAGTTCTGCTGTAATTGGGTATGTAGCTGTGGATTACTGCATCATGATCCATAGCCGTAGTGTACTTTGAGCTTTGTTCCTGTTTTTTTCTTGGACTTGTCCCATTCTAATATTTCAGTACTAGACTATTCTTTCAAGATAATTGAACATTCCTAATACCTTGAATTTCAGTTAATTTCTGTTTACCTGTAGTCATTAAGTCCTGGAATCAATAGTTTCTACTTTCTCAAGCTGAGTCAATATGGGCCAAAGCCAGAAAGTAGAATTGACTGTATTCTTCTACCAGTGGGTAGGCTCTTCCTACTCTATTTTTATGTCTTTTATGGCTTGGATGAAATCTCCAAATTCTTCTAACTCTTACCATGTTTACATGGGTCAAATTCCTAGGAACTGGAATCTTTCTTAGTTACTCGACCCAATAGAGCTAGAACTCTGGCTTGAATCCAATTTGCTTAGTTGGATCTCAACATCCTAAATCTAAGTTTGAATCCCAGCTGTACCATGCACTGGTATATGATCTGAGTAAGTGATTTGATTTTTCTGAACTGGTTTTTCAATTCAAAAAATGAATAAGTCTTACTTGACAGAGTTGTCAGGACATGTTAAATTCTTAGTCCAGTGTGTGTTTCAAAAAGGGCACTCAAATATTGTTAATCCTTTTTACTTCTTTGCAGTGTGTTTCTCTAGGTAATGAATCTTTCTTGTACCATTGAAACCTATAATAAAGCCACCAATTTCACTTGAAATTTTGCACTGCACTAAACTTCCTTGGATACTAATTTCAGTCAATTTAATGTCTGAATTTGGCATTTCCTTTTGAGTGTTATGATCTGAAATCAGTAGTGTGGCTTCTATGAAAGACAATTAGCCAAATTCTGGTCTCCTCCACCTGTGACCATCCTTGGAATTCCCAGAATGTGGTGAGTTTTTTCCGTGTTGTCACAACTTTGAATATTACTGAGTATAAAGATAAATAATTATTAATAAATAAGTATTAAAGATAAATAAAAAAAAGAAACTTTTTTTTTTTTGCTGGTATTACACATGCTGTTTTAACTGACCATAATCTTTTCCTTTGGGAAATAGCCCATTCCCTACTCCACATAATTCTAATAGTGTTGTCATTGACAGAACTCTGCTCCTCCGGCCATAGGGTTAGTTTGTGACACAATGTAGGCTTATTAGAGTTTCCTTCCTGAGAATCTGATTTTTGAGTAGTGATACATAGAAATTAAGACAATAGGATCTAAGAGATCAGATGGAATTATCCTGATGAGATGTGCTAGAATAGCTAAAACTGAAATATTTAGAACTGCCCTGGTTCCTTTTCTTCATGAGGCCTGGTTTCTCTATTCTTCCTTCACTTTTGTGAGGGACACAGTATCCATCCAATAAGTCTTTTTTTTTTTCCTTCTTGGTGTTGTCAGAGTTGTTTTCAATGATTTCAAAATTTAATTTAGAAAGTCTGCTAGTTAATACATTCATTGTGAAGACCATTAACAATTATTGTAAAAATCTTGGAAAATATTGATTAGTATGACCAAAGTATTGAAAATCACATATTTTCCTACTATCTTAAGGAAATCTTCTGGTAACATCTTGTACTGCAGTGTGTACTGCTTTATTTCACCTAATATTGTAAGAATTTTCTAGTATATTTCTCTTCATAAATATGTTAAAGATTGCTTATTTTCCACTGTAGGGGTATGCAATGATTTACTTTTTTCATTATCATTGAATAAGTAAGTTATTTCAAATTTTTGCTATTATGAAAAATGTTGCAATGAAATCTTCACATATAAAGTTTTGTTTTCATTATAAATCATTTTTTTAGAGTGTTCACTGATCCCAACCCCATCTAGAATTCTCTTTATGTCTTGTAGCCTCCCATCTAGATGTGGTCATGTGACCCACTTTTTAACAGTGAAATTAAGCAGAAAATGCTGGGTGAGACTTCTGTAAATGATTTTTAAAAGTGTCAGAGTTCTGTTGGCATATACCTTCTTTTCCAAAACTAATGATGGTGATGATGATGATGATGATGATGATGATGTCATTGTTGTTAATGGAAGTGTGAAGGGCCTTCCTCAGCTACTTCCATTGGTCTGAAAGTACTCACATATTTCTGTCCTCTGTATGAATTCTCCCAGCTACCTGTACTCTCTCCCTGAATAAGTCTTAGGCTATATAGTCTTTCAAAAGTCCTTGACCTCACCTCTAGGTTAGAAACAATCATTTCACTAGCTACATTTTACTCTCCTATATCCGCGATAAGGATCACCTACTTTACATTCTCAGTGTCCTCACGCTGGCCTATCCAATAAAAGAAAGACAGATTAGAATATGAAAGGAATCATTGTACCTAAATGGTTCACAGCATGTTCTGGTCAGATCATTTTAATCCTAGCTCTGTCATCAGCAATGTTCTTAATCGTTTCTTCTCAGTTTCCTCATATGCAAAATGGAGAAAATAATGGTAGTTACCTCACATGGTTGTTTTAAGGATTAAACAAATTCGCATTTGTGAAGCACACATATTGCACAATGCACAGGTGTTGGTAAAATCTTATTTATCTCTTTGTGCCTGATCTACCAGCTTCACATAAATAGTAAATAATAATAATTTTGAAAAAGCAACAGCACCATTGTATTAAGGTCTATTAAGGTTTACCCATTAAGTACTTGAAATATTTTGCATTCATTCTTTCCACAACCTTTTATTCGTTGGTGCTTGCTATGCATAAGACAGAGGGAAAATACAAAGTACAAAGATGATGTTCAGCTTTAATAGTTTCTGCCCAGATAGTAAAATGGTAAGACTCATATCCATGAAGCTCACAAATCTTCTCAGTGAACCTATATACCTAGCTTTACTAGTGATTACTAAAATTACCTAAATATACAAAAAAAAAAAACCAGTTCTCATCAGCAATGAGTAGCATCTAAAATGTTCATACGCTATAATAACTTTACCTGTGGAATAGAGCAAATATGGACAGCTTAAAATCATCTTTCTTTATGTTGAGGAAATTACATACTTAAAATAATATGCTTTCAGACGTTCAAAGGTAAATGTGCAAATAAAAAGACCAACAGTCCAAATAAAAGCATGTCACTATCTGTACACCTTCTTAGTGAATGATCCTCAGACTTAAACGAAATGTTTTTAAAAACTTCCCAAAAGCACCATTTAAAAATAAAATGGTTTTGGATAACCTAAGCCCACTTGATCTGTCTCCTCTTTCACTTCAAACATAGTCACAAGATATTTGCATCCTGAAACCATCTTTCACCAAATGATTGATTCAATAGATCACATATTCTGAGTCTACATTACTTATTTTGTCTTATGTTTCCTTTGGGATGTGGAAAACAAATATACATGTCTGCTGGTTTTGGTCCTGCTTCTCACTTGCTTGCAGATTTTCTAAATACAAAATTAGCATGTAAAACCTCACTGGTTAACTGAAAATCTGTAAATCCAGAAAACTGAAGAAATGTCCCCTGACAAAAATAAACTCTTAAAAATTTAGCAATACCAAGTGCTTTTCCCATTCACCTTACTGATAGCAAAGAATATTTATCAAAGATTCTTGGACTAAAAATTGTAGCACATTAATCCCAGTTATTACGGTTAGTATTCCAGTAACAGTCAACTGTTTCCAGGTATACCATCTTTAAAATCACAGCAAAAAGGCCATTAGAAAAGTTTATTTGGTTTTTCACACACTTTATTCTAAAAAAGATAATAACTTGTAAAATGAAACTAACAAAAAAAAATCACTGTCCTGATGACATATTATATAAACCCTTATTGTAGATATCCTCTTCAGAACAGAGACAGAATAATTACAATAAAAATGAATTTCTATTAATAAATTCCTGAGGGTAAAAAGAAAATAACACATATGAGCTTTTTTTTTAAATTTATTTATTTATTTGACAGAGAATTCACAAGCAGGCAGAGAGGCAGGCAGAGAGAGGAGGAAGCAGCCTCCACTGAGCAGAGAGCCTGATGCAGGGCTGGATCCCAGGACCCTGGGATCATGACCTGAGCCAAAGGCAGAGGCTTTAACCCACTGAGCCACCCAAGCACTTCCATATGAGCTTTCCTTAAGGAACTTACAAGATAATAACCTCCAGTCAACCAAAAGATAACTACAAGAAAGGACAGTCAGTAAGCATTGAAAATATTTAGCAGTATACCTAAGTCTACAACCATAGGGTAGATTACTAAAACAGAGCACAATGAAAATTATATATGTCCAGGGGCGCCTGGGTGGCTCAGTGGGTTAAAGCCTCTGCCTTCGGCTCAGGTCATGATCCCATGGTCCTGGGATCGAGCCCCGCATCGGGCTCTCTGCTCAGCGGGAAGCCTGCCTCCTCCTCCTCTCTCTCTCTCTCTCTCTCTCTGCCTACTTGTGATCTCTGTCTGTCAAATAAATAAGTAAAATCTTAAAAAAAAAAAAAAAAAAAAGAAAATTATATATGTCCAAATAATGATAAAATAATAAAACTAAAAGAAATCAGGAAACAGAGAAAGAATGTAGATTCAAGGGGCAGAACTGATTCATTGATTGCGCTATCTGCAACAGCTAAGTTTGAAAGAATATCATTTAAAAAGTTGCAAGAGTCAGAGTAACAATAAAAAACTAGGTTTAATAATAAAAATTAGCTGGTTTAAGCATTTTGTAGTATGAATGCGTTGGCTTGATTGCAAAATATCTTCCAAAAATTTAATATTAGCACTTTCAGAATTAAAAAAAGCAGGTTTTTATAAAAAGAAAGTTTATGCCTTTTTAATTTATTTTAGATTGATATGTGGTAGATAAATAAACACAGAAAGGACCCAATCGTTTTATTTTCAGATGTCAGTCATGAGAAAGTAAGACCTTAGAGATTCTAAGTACAAAATACACCAGGCTATTTCCTCAAAAGGATTACTAAAAATGCCAATAATTCTCAGGTCATCTCTACAATACATACCTGCATTGAGTATTCTAGGCCAGTGGACCTCAAAGTTCAAGCCCTGAACCAGCAGCCCAGACATCACCTGAGAACTTGTTAAAAATGCAAATTCTTAAGTTTTACCTCAGCAGGACTGAATCAGAAGCTCAGTGGGTAGAGCCCAAAAATCTATGTTTTAATTCATCCTCCATGTAATTCTGATGCACCCTAAAGTTTGATAATTGTTCTGGAATGTTACATTTATTTTTTTTAAATTTTATTTATTTATTTGACAGAGAGATAGAGATCACAAGTAGGCAGAGCAGCAGGCAGAGAGAGAGAGGAAAGCAGGGTCCCTGCTGAGCAGAGAGTCTGATGCAGGGCTACATCCCAGGATCCTGAGATAATGACCTGAGCTGAAGGCAGAGGCTTAACCCACTGAGCCACCCAGGTGCCCCATAGAACGTTACATTTAATTTTCTGCAGTTGTAAACTTAATTTATCATGGAATGAACATTTTATACATAGTGCATTCTATGTATTATGAATATACTACAGTGGCTTTACTAATGAGGTAGAAAAATGCAAACTTTGGCTTTAGGTGTTTTATAACAAGAACTTAATTATGCCCTTTCTCTTTACCAGTTTAATTCTTTCTCTCTCTCTCTCTGCTTATAAGGAGGGAATTAAGTCACTTTTTCATTAAAGCCCTCTAATAGCTACCTATCTCACTCAAAGTAAAACCCAATGTCCTTATAATGGCATGCAAGGCCCTGCAGATTATGCTGCACATTCCCCATTATTTCTCTGACTTCATCTCCTTCTACTTCTGCCCTTATTCCCTCAATTTTACCCATACTAACCTTTTTTCCAGTCTTCACATTTGCCAGACATTCACCCATTTTAGAGAACTGAATCTACTGTTCCCTCTGCCTTTCAACACTTTTTCTTTAGATATCTGGCTGATTTTGTTTTTCACTTCCTTAGGTCTTTGCTCAAATGTTACCCTCCTGACAAGGTCTCCTCTGGCCACCCTACTTAAAATTGCAATGTCCTCTACATTCTTTTGTCATACTGTCTTGCTATGTTTTCCTTCTTAATACTTATATCTCTTCTTGAAATATTCCTATTTTTCACTTTATCTAAAATAAAAATAGTGGAAATATTTTATTGGAAGCCTTTATTGAACTCTCTTCTATCAAAATGCAGATTTGTAAAAGCCATGATTTTCATCTGTTTTATTTCCTACTGACTTTGAATGGCTAAAACAGTGCCTGACACATAGCTGGTACTCAATAAATATGTAGAAAAAGAAAGAAGGAGGAGATAAGAACTTAATGGGGTCCTGTAACTGTTCAAAGTTATTTTTCTACTTAGCCCAGGTATATATTCTCGATGACATCCTGTAACTGTTCAAAGTTATTTTTCCACGTGACTCAGGTATATCTTCTATATAATACTAAAATTCCCATTCAGCCTAAATATCTGAAATACATGGTTATAGTTATCTTTATGTCTTAGCTATTAAGTAATTTTCTTCTAATCTCCCTACAATCTTGAATTCCATTTTCACATCTCAACTGAAACTGAATGTCATTTTGTTTAGTTGTAAGATAATTATCTATGCTTTGTTTTCCTGTTGCCAGGATGAGTTTTTTCTTTTTATTTTCAATCTATTTCAATCATTTTGATATATATTTCTTGTATAAAAATTGAGTTGGGTTTACTTTTTGAATAAAATCAGAAGCCATTTTTCATTTAATTTGTAAATTTAGATAACTTAAATGTAGTGATATGACAGATATGTTATAATGTCATAGTATTTTGTATCTTTTTTTTTTTAAGGCTTTCATAATGTGATCAGCTTGCTTTTATTTTTTACAACTCCTCGGACACTTAAAGAAGTTTGTATTTTTGTTCAAGCAATTATACTTATACTGACTTTACACAATACCTTGGTTCTCTATTTCTTCAAACGCTATCTCTTAGTTTCCTACTGAAAGCAGTAATAAGATTATCATATCTCCTGATCCTCCTAATTTTCTTCTTATCCTACCATCAATCAATTTAACTCAGTAATATTTTGTGTGTGTGTGTTCGTTTATATAGTGTTTGTTATGCTTATACTGCTATTGGTGGCATATCAAGAGGAAACAGTGGGAGTGGTCCACCTTAGGTACAGAAATAAGGGAATACTTTGTCTATAAGGAATTTAAAAACAATAACAAAACTGACTTAATATATCTGTTTTTTTATTTTTATCATTCACTAGAAATTCTAAACTATGTCATTGATATAGCACTTCTTCTGGTAGGGACATAAATGGATCACTCCTACTATTCACACACACACACCCCTTGGTGCACCACTGTGTTCTATTACTTGTCTTGCAATTTCAAAATGGTATTCTTTCACTCTTAGCTGTCACAGATAAGGCAATCAATGAATCAGTTCTGCTCCTTGAATCCACATTCTTTCTCTGTTCTGATGTATTTTAGTTTTATTATTTTATCATAATTTGGACATATATAATTTTCTTTGTGCTCTGTCTTAGCAATCCGCCCTATGGTTGTAGGCTTGGGTATACTGTTAAATATTTTCAATGCTTACTGACTGTCCTTTCTTGTAGTTATATTTTGGTTGACTGGAGGTTATCTTGTAAGTTCCTTAAGAAAAGCTCATATGTTTCATCTTCTTACCTCTCCACAATTGATACTTCTTATTTATAGAATTTACACTTGAAGGGCTGTTTGAATAGACTTAAAATCCATGACTTTAAGGATAAATTTAGACCCTCAAAAATGTTATATGTTGTAAATATTTACACATGAAATGTTTAATGATATGAAAGGTCAAATAAAATGAGCAAACAACAAATGATGATAAATGACGAGTAACATTGATAAATTACCAAATATAACATTTAGAAATGGTAAAATAGCTAAATTAAAAATTCACCGGATAGGGTTTAGTGCAGATTATAAATAATTTACAGAAAAAAAATAGTGACTGAGATGATATTATCCAGAGTGAGCCTAGAGATTTTAGAGACATGTAGGATAGAATAAGAAAGTCTAATATAAATAACTATACCAGAAAAAAATAATAGAGAGAACAGAGAAAAACTGTATTTAAAGAGATAATGGAGGGCACCTGGGTAGCTCAGTCAGTTAAGCATCTGTCTTTGGCTTAGGTCATGATCCCAGAATTTGGGATCAAGCCCTGCATCAATCTCCTTGCTCAGTGGGGAGTCTGCTTCTCCCTATCCTCTGTCTCTCCCCCCTGCTTGTGCGCTCTCTCTCTCTCTCTCTCTCTCTGGCAAATAAATATATATAAAATCTTTTAAAAAATTTTAAAAAAATTAAAGACATTCCAGAATTAATTAAAAAAAAAAAGAATCCACACTTCAGGGATGCTGTATTGCACTTGAAGAACATCAAAGGCAAAAAAGATTTTACAAAAATGCAGAGGAAAAACCATTTACAGTAATAATAAATGTCTTAAGTATAACGAAGAAATCCAGGAGAGTGGAATAAAATCTTAAAACTGCTGAAAGAAAATAACTACCTACAACTGTGTATCCAGAAGACTATTTCTCAATAAAAAAGTTAGATAAACATCATTTTGAAATGAAACAGAAATGAAAATGCTTATAGCCAACAAACTAATAACAAAATAACTTTTAAAGAATGTCTTCAGGTAGAAGGAAATAACTACAGAAGTAATGTGTGATAGAAAAAAGTAAATGAAAGACACAGAAAACAGTGACATGCATAAACAGATATCCTTATGAAATGACAGCAAAAATAATATTCAATGTGTAATATTGAAGAAAAGAGAACAAAAAATGAAGAAAAACATTATTGTGAAAGTCAGAAAGCACTGATTAAAGTTAGTATTCTAATGTCCTTGAAATTTTGTTATTGATTTACTTTATTACTTTTACAGTTTATCAGGAGAAAAAGAAAGTACAAGGATTGTAGAAGCCAGTTCAAGTTCAAATATCTCAGTGAGTCACACTAAATGTTACTGAATTAAACTCACTCACTAAAAGACTAAAAGACTTGTTTAAAAAAATCCAAATGCTATTATGTATTATGCCTAATATAAAACATGGAAATTTAAAAATTTTAAAAATAAAAATATTGAATCAGATAGGCTCACAGGGGAATTCTACCAGACATTTAAGGAAGAGTTAATACATATCCTCCTCAAACTATTCCCAAAAGAAATAAAAGAGAAAGAAAAGCTTCCAGATACATTCACAAGACCAGACATTTAAGGAAGAGTTAATACCTAGTCTCCTCAAACTATTCCAAAAAATACAGGAGGAAGGAAAGCTTCCAAATACATTCTACAAGACCAGCATTACCTTGATACCAAAACCAAAGACCTAACAGAAAAGGAAAACTACAGGCCAATATCTCTGATGAAAGCTGAATACATATTAAACATAAAGAAACTGCTAAAAATTTCAGTGAACGGATTTCATGCAGATTAATTTCTGTATGATATTGCTATTAAGTTTGATCAATGACAAAAATAAGAAAGGTTATTGATACTTTCAGAAATTAGAAACATTTGTAAATCAGTCAGGATACAAATAAGAAATTATAATGGAAATTTTAAAGTGCTTAGTAGTAAATGGTAATAAAATTACTACAATCAAAACTTCTGAACACAGCAAATATAGTACCTCATTTTTCCAGTCTCTCAAGCTATTATTTTCAAGGCCTTCTTCATGTTTATTCTTGCCTTCAGGCCTTTGTTAGTGCTAATTGTTCTCCACTCCAACTTTGCAGTCATTTTTTTTTGTTCAAGTTTTCTAAAGTTAACCTCCAGTTTCACCTCATTTGTGAAACTTTAGCATCTACTTGTTCGCTAATTGTTGCCCATATTAGTTTTAAATTCCAAACTAAATGATAAAGTTTTGGAGGGGTCAAGGACCTTGCATTTTCTTGTAGTTCAATACTAAGCAACCTCTTTCCCACTCTTCAGGGCTATTTGTACTAGGGAAAAAAAAAATAAAAGGCTTGTTGTTTTAACACTTTGCAATGACCTATCATCTCAACATGGCTTAGAACAGTATAGCAAGGAACTATATTCCTGCAATAGTCACTGGCTTTCTATCTTCATTTCTCTTCAAAATTAGATTTATAACATAGAAAACTATTTTTTTTCCTTAAAGTCAAGGTCTTAATTTAAATATATGATATCTGTATTTCTTGCTAAATATATCATTAACAACTTCTTTTTTTACCTCAAGGTGGTAAAAATGTGCTTAACATGAATGAAGTGACAAGAAAAATCTAACCAGAATCAGAATAAGCAAAACTTAGCTTTTAATCAGTTAACATTTTATACATTTTATAATTTCTTTTGGTGTACTAATAATAATGGACCAATACACTCGACGGGTGGAAGTGCTTAAGAGCCATTGAGCATTGAATTTTCCTAAAGTAGCACAATTATAGAAACACCTGTGTTAAATAACAAAGTGCTTAACAGAGCTCCAAAATTGTGATTTGCTTTGATAGACTTAGTGGATTTACAAGGAATAAATGACAGATTATTGTCAGGCAAAGTATTACATTTTTAATATTATTCGAAACTGTCCATATACCTGTTAAATACATTTGGAAGCAGAAATGCAAGCAGGGGGTGCCTAAGAGGCTCAGTAGGTTGAGTAATGGACTCTTTGTTTGGGCTCAGGTCATGATCTCAAGGTTGTAAGGTTGTAAGACTGAGCCCTGCATCAGGCTCTGCACTCAGCAGGGTGTCTGATTGGGATTCTGTCTCTCCCTCTGCCCCTTCCCTGGCATGCTCTCTCTTTAAAACAAACAAACAAACAAATGAAATCTTGAAGAAAAAAAAAAAAAGAAATACAAGTGGAGTAAGACCCTTTAAAGAAGTTTTGTTTGCTGATAGCATAGCAAAAGAAACAAAATCTCACCCTTTGTCCCATTAGAGGTTTGAATTTGGGTTTTAAGAGTAAGCTTTTGTAATGTTACCCTTGAAGGTGGCACAAATGGCTAAAATTACTTCTAGAGTAACCATATTGTCCAGTAGCTTATAATACACACGTAATGGAAAGATAGATAGATCAATACTTATCAGTTGGGAAAAGACAAAATGAATGAGAAAGGAAAAAGCATGATCATGTTCTTGAAAGACATTATAAACCTGAGGATTAATATCTTCAAAAAGTATTAAAATAATGTGGTGGTAGTCTCTGATTGGCAGAAGTGTTGTTGATTCAACATATTGACTTACCTAAGACATCTCATTTTATTTTTATTTTTTAAATTTTATTAAGATATAATGTATTATTTGCTTCAGGGGTACAGGTATGTGAATCATCACTCCTTTTTTTTAAAAGATTTTTATTTATTTGAGCGAGTTAGAGAGAGGGCACAAGTAGGCAGAGTGGCAGGTAGAGGGAGAGGGAGAAACAGACTCTCTGCTGAGCAGGGAGCCCAATGTGGGGCTCAATCCCAAGACTTTGGGATCATGACCTGAGTGGAAGGCAGCCATTTAACCGACTGAGCCACCCAGGTGCCCCTGTGAATCATCAGTCTTACACAATTCACAGCACTCACCATAGCACATACCTGCTCCAATGTTCATCTGCCTTATCCCTCCCCTCCCACCCCAAGCAGCCTTCAGTTTGTTTCCTGAGATTGAGTCTCTTATGGTTTGTCTCTCTCTATGGTCCCATTTTATTTCATTTTTCCCCTTCCTTCCCCCTACAACCACCTGCCCTGCCTCTCAAATTTCTCATGTCAGATTGTTGAGTCTGTTATCAAAGGAACGAGACTGAGACAAAGTTACGCAAAGCCTTATTCTATGCCAAACATTAGAAGTTAGACTGGCCGGCCAGGGAAATGAGGCTGAGACAAAGTGAAAGTTATATCAAACTTTATTCTATGCCAAGCATTAGAAGTCAGACTGACCGGCCAGGGCCGCCTCTGAAGAGAGCGACGCCCCTTGGTCTTACAGGCTAGTTTTTATAGGGCACAATCGCAGGCATCTACATATGTGTCTTTGGCTGATTGGATGTCTCCTACCTGTGTGTTTTAGTAACGGTTACCTGGAACTGATACTAGTAACTGTTGAGGCATTTATTAAACAACAAAATGGCCTTGTTTTAGGTATGTGTTTTAGTAATAGTTACCTAGAACTGATATAAACAAAATGGCCTTGTTTTAGGTGTGTGTTTTAGTAACAGTTACCTGGAACTGATATCAATAACTGTTGAGGCATTTATTAAACAACAAAATGTCTACCTAAGCAACATGGAGTCACTATGGTTAAGTAGGCCCAGGCAGGCCCTAGGGGGTTAACATGTTTTAACGTGGAATTGACCCCAACAAGAGAGATCATATGATAATTGTCTTTCTCTGACTGACTTATTTTGCTTAGCATAATACCCTTTAGTTCCATTCATATCATTGCAAATGGCAAGATTTCAGGGGTTTTTTTGATGACTGCATTATATATATATATATAATCACATCTTTACCCATTCACCTGTTGATGGAGATCTAGGTTCTTTCCATGGTTTGGCTATTGTGGACATTGCTGCTACAAATATTCAGGTGCATGTGCCCCTGAAGATACATTTGTATCTTTAGGGTAAATACCCAGTAGTGTGATTGCTGGGTCTTAAGGTAGCTCTATTTTCAACATTTTGAGGAACCACCATATTGTTTTCCAGAGTGGCAGCACCAGCTTGCATTCCCACCAGTGTAGGAGGGTTCCCCTTTCTCCACATCCTCACTAACACCTGTTGTTTCCTGCCTGGTTAATTTTAGCCATTCTGACTGGTGTGAGGTGGTATCTCACTGTGGTTTTTATTTGTATTTCCCTGATGCCAAGGGATATTGAGCACTTTCTCATGTGTCTATTGGCCATTTGGATGTCTTCCTCACAGAAATGTCTGATCATACCTTCTGCCCATTTCTTGATTGGATTATTTGTTCTTTGGGTGTTAAGTTTGATAAGTTCTTTATAGATTCTGCATACTAGCCCTTTATCTGACATGTCATTTGCAAATATCTTTTCATTCTGTCATTTATCTTTTGGTTTTGTTGACTGTTCGTGAATTTTTAAAAATCAATTATTTTTGATAATTGCCTTTCTGAAAGGACAGGTAGGTCAGCTAACCCACAGAGTGTAAATACTTAAGCATTAGTTTAATTAACTAAATTTGCACAAAACAAGTTCCTTTTGGCCTATACAATTTTACAAACATTATGTGGTTGTGTTCATAATACCTAGAATTAAAATCTGTTTTTGTTTCAATGTCCTCTCATAACAAATACTGTGCTACGACCCTTGAAGATGAAGAAATTTAAAATACACATCATGAAATTGCAGAGAAAATAATCTAAAAGCCAGATTTCTATACTGGGAAGTCTTTCAAATTATTGACTGAAGTAGTTATTGTTATTTTAAACAGTCTGTTTTTGCAATCAAATCTAATGCTCCACTGCCTCTAATTCTTTCCATAAAAATATTATTCAGTGAAATTGCTTCTTAAAAACAAGAAAAAAATAAAGAATTACATTTTGAAAATATCTGCATGATAAACAGGAAAATGAAGCCAAAGGAATACATGCACTACTTTTTAGTTATAATTATTTTAGGAGCTATGATTAGCTAAGAACCATCGTGTGTGTACTATATGTGCATGTTTGTATTTCTTAAAAAGAGGGTGATGTTCTGCAGCTCACAGATAACACAAATAACATGTGATGCTGTAGTTGCTAAGGGCAACCACACATCTTTTCTGTCATTTGTTTATCCCTAAATGGCCAAACCTAATGATGTCCCTGATACCATATAATCTGAGGATCTGCCCATAGAAGTTTTAAAGGATACAGTCTGAAATGATTATTGGATATGCATGGGTTTGGGTGTGTATGTGAGAGACATTTGAAATGAGTGGACCTAAAACTCATTGCTTCAGGCTGAGGAAATGAAAGTGTGTGCACTATATTAAAAACTAACTCAATACCCAATATAACCAAATCATGAATAAATATTGAATAATCCAAGGAGATTGAGTTAGCATGTGATATTTCTACCCTCTATGTTCAAATTTCCATAATGTAGTTGGGCCAATAGTAGAAAATGAATTTGATACATTCTTTTGAAAAATTCAAAAAATCAAAAAATTACTCTGGTCAGTGATAACTGGAGAAAAATTCAGCAGCAAATATAGTTAGATCAGGGAATCAGGTATTCCTGTCCATTTTTGTTTGGGTTTAATAGGAATCTATATAATGGAATTCAACAGAATATTGCTTGCTTTCTAAAATAGAAGAGATTAAGAGATACACAACTGGTCTCTTTATGGTAGAATTTGTGTCTCATAAGAAATAACATACATAGGGGCGCCTGGGTGGCTCGGTGGGTTAAAGCCTCTGCCTTTGGCTCGGGTCATGATCTCGATGCCCAGCATCAGGCTCTCTGCTCAGCAGGGAGCCTGCTTCCCCCCTCTCTCTCTGCCTGCCTCTCTGCCTACTTGTGATCTTTCTCTCTGTCAAAAAAAAAAAAAGAAATAACATACTTAGTACATTTGATGACATGAACACTACTCATGAATCCCTACTGAATGTGGCAAATATTTAATTTCACCCTCCAAGAGTTCCAAGTTTTTTTTGTAGTCCTTTTTTTTTTTTTGAAGTCATGTCGTTCTGCCAAAGGGGTTCATAATAAAGAGTGAGTGAGTTCAAAGAGGCACAATGGCTAAAGGGCCTCCTGTCACTTTGGCAGCATTATTGTTGTCTTTGCAGCTATCATCCTTCAGAATTCTAGCACAGCATCAAATCCCAGTAATACAGGGGTTTTAATAAAGAATAGAAAATATGTCCAGGAATTTAGCTTCTGTGTGTATTAGATCTCTATTTACATTAAACAGTATATATTTATTTCTACATACAAAATTTTAACAGAAAAATGTTGAGCTTTAATCCTCAAACTTGAATATATTTCCATGTCTTAGAATAGTGCAATGAAAAAGTACATTTCTAAACACATTGTTTTTTGTCAACCACAAACATATATTGGTGGGCACATGTGTGTGCACATGTATGCATATATACATATGTTGGTTTACTTAATGAGTTAGATCCAAGCACATAGCAGCTTTCTCTCCACAACTGGTTTTGCCTTAAAAAAGAAAATGTGTGATATCACTGCCCAAAATTATGAGGCAAGAAAGAAAATGTATACCTTTTAAGCATAATGGCATTTTTAGGGAATATGTGGAAAGTGATGTGGACTTAGTGTTGTTTAAAGAGGGACAAAAGGAAAGTAAAAATAAAGAGTGAGAGTGAAAGACAAGATTTCTTGATTGATTTTTTTCAAGATTCTGTTTTGAGAAATTCATTCTTTTTCAAACTCTCAGCCAATGTGAATGGCAATGCAAATATAGTAGCCACCACTAGCCAAAGAGGAACTTCCGAAATGCATTAGAATATAGTCCATCAAAAGCAGTGGGTCTAAAAACACATGAATGAACATGTGGGTATATGTGAGTGTGTTTGTGTGGTATTTGTGCAGTTGTCCAATTAAACATTTATCAGTGCTATAGCAACCATAGAGAAGAAAATGGAAGTTTGGAAGGTGGAAGTGACCATCTGTGTAGGGCCAGCTGGTAAAGCTTGCTACAGGAGGTAAGTCTTCAAAAGAATTTTGAGGCAAATAAAAGGTTTGGTTTGGCAGAAAAGTAGAGGTTGATGGTGCTGTAATGGTTTGAGAATAACACATTCTGTGTGCTGAAGAGAGAAGGTAGTTATGTTTAATAATAGCTCAAGCAACCAAGCAATATGTCGTGGGAGAGGATGGTGAATGGGTTTAAAGAGGAACAATGGTTTGGGATGCCTGGGTGGCTCATTCAGTTAAGTGGCTGCATTTGTCTCTAAGTCATGATCCCAGGGTTCTGGGATTGAGTCCTGCATTGGGCTCCTTGCTTGGTGGGGAGCTTGCCTCTCCCTCTGCCTGCTGCTCCCCCTGCTGTGCTCTCTCTTTTCTCTCTCTCTCTGACAAATAAATAAATAAAATTTAAAAAAAAATACGAGGGACAATGGCTAAAGATCCAACTCACTTTAGCAAAATTATTATTGTCTCTGCAACTGTCACCCCTCTCCTGGTGGCAAAGGAGTCCTCATAGGATTGGAGAAGTTTCCATAGAAAACTGACTCTTGGAGGCCATTAAGATATATTGGCTTTCATGTTACACCAGCAACTCGTTGCTATAGTTTTAATGTTTGCATATTTCTAAAATTTACATTGAAATCCTAAACCCCAAAGAGGAGGTCGGACTTTGAAAGGCATTTAAGTAATGAAGACAGAGTCCTAATGAATGGGATTAATGCTCTCATGAAAGAGGCTCCAGAGAGATCTCTTGCTGCTTCCACCATGTGAGAACCCAGAGAGGAGGTGTCAGGTCTGAAGCAGGAAGAGGATCCTATCCAGAAGGCAATCATGCTCTTATCTTGATCTTGGAGTTCCTAAGCTCCAGAAGTATGAGAAATGAATTTCTCTTTTTTTAAGCAAACCAGTCTATTGTATTTTGTTATAGCAACCTAAATGGTCTAAACCACTTACTAAGTGATACAATACTTATAAAATGAGCAACAATGCATATTTAGTGACACTAAACCCATATTTAGTGAGCAACATCAGCACTTCACCAAATAAAATCCTAATGGCATTAATAGAGTGATGTGACTTTGAAACTTTTGGTATACTTTTACTTGCTCACAGAGAAAAGTTGCGAAACAAGTTTCTCCAGTAGACTGATTTTTTCATAGTTTAGCCTATGCAGCACATTTCAGAAGAGAGGAGGCAAATGTCTGCCAGACTGTGTTTATAAAAGAGGGCAGGCTTTTATATGTGGTTTGGAATGTTTGTTTGTTGGTTGGTTTTATAGAACACATCAAACCCTTTGTCTGTCTGGGTATCTGTTTGCTTGTTTATACCTTAGGTTAGTTTAAAAGGGTTTAAGGTGATTTTGTTTAATTTGCTTCATAATGTGTCTGATTAAAATTAGCATTGCCATTTCTGTAGAACCAAGATTCCACTAAACTCCTCTACGATCACTGAGATTGATTGCACATGAAGCATTCCACCCCTTCCTTAGCCCTCCTTTTCTGCCACTTCTTGTACTTTGTTTCAAAAGAAGACAGACACCTCACTGTTGTAATATCGTGGCCTGATTATATTGTATATGAAATAATCCCAGTGCTAATCAGGCTGCTTCTGCTTGGCCTCCTCCATAGCTGCAGCTATCAGCAGCACACAGCAGGACCTGACAACTCCCTTACTGACAACACCTCCCAGAAAAAAGCTTACCAATTAACCTTCAGTTACATTGGATCGAAGACTGACATTCATTATTTTAATGAAAACAGTAAGAAAGAGCACTATTGAGACCCTGAAAAATAATCCATTATTCTGTTGCATGGTCTGCTTAGCAGTGTACAAAAAGCAAGCTCAGGGTCAGAAAGACAGGATACTGTATGTGAAGGAGGAATAAAGAACAGCTGCCCACAGCCTCATGCTTCTCACAAAGCAGCTCTGAAAGCTTTTGCAACCCTAGGCTAGAGGAAAGGATGGAAGTTGTTTGTGCCTCAGAAGGGAACTGTTTCAAGATTACTGAAGAAACACCATGCATATAATATATTATCATGTTTTTTTTTAAACTTCTCTTTCCTGTGATTCTGTTGTGTTTTTTCCAGAGACTTTGCCTTGGTGTTATTCTTCATCTACACTTTGAACAGAACTCAGAATTTTTGGAGCAAGAGTTATTTTACTTATTGATAAATCTGACAGAGTTTATAAATACTCCTTTACTTTTTTCAACAGTATTGTAGAAATAACATAAAAAGCTCCTACAGATATAGAACCCCTAAAAAAATCCTCTTCATTCATGCTTAAGGAATCAAAAATATGTACTGAGCCATTCTTCTAACAGACATTTATTGAGAGCCTACTTTATGTCAGAAACTATGTGACAAACAGTGGTTATAACCATGAAGAAGTTGGAGAGCCCAGCTTTTGAGAAACTCACTGTTTGCAATGTTGGGGAAATGTGGTTTGTAACATTACCTCTCCTTATGGCTATTTCATTTGAAATATCTCAATATGGGCAGGGCCAGGACTCAAAAGGGCCTACAATAGTGTTCAGCCTTTTTAGCTTTAGTTCAAAACCTACTTATGTGGGGATACCAGTAAACTCGGCTGCTTTTTGAGTCATGGAAATTAACTTATAATTTAAGTTTAAATCATTCAAATCATCTAAAGGCTCAAGGTAAATCCAAACAATAGGTCCAGCTAGAAGTTTAGTGTCTTGATTTGTTTTCTTAATTTTTCATGCATTATTTCAGGATATTTTTCCTTTCAATTAAAAAAAAATAAGCATACATACTTCTTAGGGGAGACATAAAAAGAAATGTTGTCTGGCACAATCCACCTCACTCTACCTTTCCCAGATATTGAGCCTTGGGGCACTTGGGTGGCTCAGTCAGTTGAGTGTCTGCCTTTGGCTCAGGTTATGATCTTGGGATCCTGGGATGGAGTCCTGCATTGGGCTCCCTGCTGAGCAGGGAGTCTGCTTCTCCCTCTGCCCCTCACCCCACGCATGTTCTCTCTCAACCTCTCACTCTCTGTCCCTCTCTTAAATAAATAAATAAATAATATTAAAAGGATAAGTATTGAGACTCATCTCTTTTACGTGTAGAAAATTAGAGGAAATTTCTTTGGATATAGTTCTAGAATCTGCCCTGGAGACCATTCCAGATTACATTCTTGCTGTAGAGAGAAGTAACCTGCTGCGGTTCCATATTTCCTGTCACTCCTTCCTGCTTCTATAAATCTTGTTCAGACTTAGTTTTATGAGAAACTCTTTTCCCATCCACTTGAGCAGTAATTCAGACAGAGTACATTTTTGAACTTATTATATTCCTTTGTGAGTATTCCTGGCATATAAGTAATATAGGCATATCTAAAAATACTTGGAATTTGGGATTGCCCTGTCTTATTTAAACCAAATGGGATTTGATTGCAAAGCTAACATTTATTCAGCTGAAAGAATTTAAAATGTTTCCTTTATGCATAACATACAAGGTTAGACTATGAATTTATACTCAGGACCAGGATTCACCTCAGTAATTGTACACTAGGGGCGCCTGGGTGGCTCAGCGGGTTAATCCGCTGCCTTCGGCTCAGGTCATGATCTCAGGGTCCTGGGATCGAGCCCCGCATCGGGCTCTCTGCTCAGCAGGGAGCCTGCTTCCTCCTCTCTGCCTGCCTCTCTGCCTGCTTGTGATCTCTCTCTGTCAAATAAATAAATAAAATCTTTAAAAAAAAAAAAGTAATTGTACACTATAATTTCTTCTGGACAATCCCTCCAATAAGGCTTCTTTTTTAAACAATTGCAGTGTAATTGTTAAGAACAAAATACTGGGGATGGACAGCTGGGTTCAAATCATAGACCCAACACTTCCTCTCTGCAGTACATAAACGTTCTGTACCTCAGTTTCTATACTTACAAAGTAGAGATATTATTTTTCTTTCACCACTAGAATGTAAGCTCTACAAGGAATATTTGCTATGTTCATTGTTTACCAAATGCTTTGAATAGTGTCTGCTAAAGGATGAAAGCTTAATATTTACTAATTGAAGAAAACCTAACTCCTGGGGTTATTATGAGAATTACATGAATGGATATAGGGAGAGTGGTAGAGACTGGCCTAGGGTAAACCCCTCAGTAATGTTAAGCTACAGTTATCAAGATCATACTCTCAGATTTAAATATGAATAAGAGTCTCCACCTGCTCAATTAGAAAAACTCATGGTTTTACAAGGACATGGCAGGAAGCTCTAGAGCTAGTTTTGCTGTGGCCTTATGGAATTCTGGAATCCATGGTCGCAGGGTTTGGGAGATGCAAAATGGGGCTGTAAGCATATAAACCTCAGAAATCTAGAGTCTGCTTAAGTGATCTTGCAGGCTGCCTATCATTTAAACTGCCTCCCTCTCTTCCTCCCTTCCTCCTTTCCTTTAAAAAAAAAAAAAGAAAGGGGCGCCTGGGTGGCTCAGTGGGTTAAGGCCTCTGCCTTCGGCTCGGGTCATGATCCCAGGGTCTTGGGATCGGGCCCCGCATCAGGCTCTCTGCTCAGCAGGGAGCCTGCTTCCTCCTCTCTCTCTGCCTGCCTCTCTGCCTACTTGTGATCTCTGTCTGTCAAATAAATAATAAATTAAAAAAAATCTTAAAAAAAAAATTAAAAAAAGAAAGAAAAAAAAAGAAAAAGAAAATAATATAGGTGTACTGTAAAATGTTCAGAAATTTCTTTAAAAGATAAGTAATACACACACACACACATATATATATATGAGGACACACTTATTTTAACTTAATACTTAACAATCTCTTTGTGTTACTAAGTATAATTCTACAATATATAACTCTTTTATAATTGAAGTTTTTTCAGACAATTGTACTAGTACCATGTAGAATAAAGAATGTAGCTTTTAGCTTAAGTTCAAAGAGTCTCTGGAAAGCAATAGAAACCTATGTATGAGGCAGCATTTTCTGAGTCTGACATAGCCCGAGGTTACCATTGGGAAATTAAACTGGTTAAGAAATTTTTAAATTTCTGGTTTTAGGGGTTGCCTTCCATCATAAACAGGTGATCTTATTCAAATCTAAGTAATAAATATTATTGAAGGTGTACTATTTGCCAGGCATGGTACTAGGTGCTTTATGGTGTTTCAAATCATCTTTTTAGCAACACTTGGAGGGACCTATTGTTATCTCTATTTTACACAAGAGAAAAGAGAGGTGGTTTGCATTTGCAAGCACTCTGAGGGATACAAAGACGTGTGAGGCATACAGTGCCTGCCCTTAAAAATGAGATAATTATAATAGTTACTGCATGGGGCTGTTGTAAGGTTTGAATGAAAGAGTACATGTTATGCACTATATATCATTCTGGGGATGTAATAAATGCTCAATAACTCTTATCAATGATGAGGATGACTGCAATGATGGTACAGTGTGAAGAAGATGATGTTGGCAAGATACAAAGGAGGAGAAATAGTGAAAAGTTAGGTTGAGGACATAGTAACCTACCTGAGAGCCTATGGATGCTGACCAAAACAAGGTCAATTGACTTGTCATTCAGTTCTCTTTTCCCTGTGAGACAGTTATATTTCCATGAGCAGAGATATCCAAGGTCAACGCTATCAATGCTAGCTACAATAGAAGGAGAAAATTCTTAGCTTCTAAGCTAGATAATGACTTTGGGAGATGTTTTTTCCCTTTTTAAATTGAAGGTCAAAATTGAACTTTTTTAACAAAGTCTTAATTATTTTTTCCAATATATTAGTTTACATATAATGGCTAATTTTTTTTCTTAACCAGTTTTAACAAGGGATTTGGGAATAGAGTTCATTTTAAAGAAATACACATTTATTACCATATTGTAACACTCTAGGTAGTGCTTAATTAAAGATTAATTTTTTAAAATTAGCATATGACACTTTATGCTTCCAGACATATAGAGAGAGTTCAGAGTTTAGAGGAAATGGAAATGAGCTTTAAGTTCAGAGATATTCTTAGACAATGAAATTTATAAGTTATTCAGCATTGAAGAGTTTCAAATTCCTAATTTTTCAGAATGTAGTTTATAACAGCAATGTCACATATTTGCAGTTCACTTTCTGGTGTACAAAGTATCCTTTCATATGTTGTCTTCTTTGACTCTTACAATGACCCTAAAAGGGATTGGGTAGGCATTATTATCTTCATTTAACAAATGAGGGAAGAGAGGTTTAGAAAGGTTAGTGGATGCCTAAATTCACAGAACTAATAAGTATTACATCTTGAACTCAAAACCTTGGTCCTTATTTCACATATAATGTTTTGTATGCATTATACACCCAAGTTCTCTAAGAATAAGTATGATGATTGCAAGACAGACCTGAATTCTAGATCCAGCTCTCTCACTAAGAAGCTATGTGATGTTGGGCAGTTCACACTTCTCTGAGTCTTTTTTTCTTTTTTATAAAATAAGAAAAAAATATTTTTTTAAAGTCTCTGCAGAGTATATTTCATAATCACTTGCATAAACTAAGGAACCTAAGCAGAGACAAGTAAACTGCTCTGCTCATCATCACACAGTAAGTGGTAGCAAAGCTACTTCAGTCTCCAGAATGATGTAACTTTTGCTTAGCAAAGGGTAATTATCTACACAGTTCAAAAGAGTAAAGAAAGAGAGGAATATATTTCTAACATGCTAAGGTGCATGGTGAAATCCAGTTCCTCAGTATGATAATAAACAAAAAGAAGAAATGCCCTACTGTCCCAGAGTTTACAATTATCCCCTTCTTAGGAAATCCTCCACTAAGAGATGACAAGAGTGACATACTATACCATGGGGAAATTAGTCTATAGAACAGTGGTTCTCACCAACATTTTCTTTCTTTTCTTTTTTAAGACAATTTATTTGACAGAGAGAGATCACAAGTAGGCAGAGCAGCAGGCAGAGAGAGAAGGGGAAGCAGGCTCCCCGCTGAGCAGAGAGCCTGTAGGGCTCGATCCCAGGACCCTGAGATCACGACCCGAGCCCGAAGGCAGAGGCTCAACCCACTGAGCCACCCAGGCACCCCTCACCAACATTTTCTTAAGGGCTATAACAAATGCCTGAAAAGAGAACATGCAGATAATTTTGTCAACTTTCAGACTGTGTATTTTATTCTTATACTTAGAGATAGTGGTGATGCTGATGATAATGGAGATGATTGCTAATGAATAATCCAGGCATGTTATTGAATGGGCACCCACAAGGCAATTTTTTAAGGAGTAAATTTTGCCCTTAATTAGCCTTTCATCTAAGCACATGCTGTGCTTTCTCTATAACTAGGAAGCTACCCCCTAATGACATGCACACCCAATCTTCCCCTAGTTAATTCCTCCTTATCCTTCATATCTCAGTTCAGTAACTCTTTTCTAAGAAACCTTCCCTGAGGTTTAGTTCAGTTTGCCTCTTTAGTAGTGAAAATCCATTGTTTTTACTGGAGTGATAGCCATTATGCTTCTGGGAAATACAGCTTAGGTTTCTTAAGAACTTCTTTTTCCTCATGCTTGGAGTGTTTGTAGGAATATCAATCAAAGTAATCTTTTCCTTAACCAAGTAATGGGACTGTGACCTGCAGTAGGTTATTCTGACTCTCCCTCACAGGAATTTGTACCTTGAGCAGCATTGCAGAGCTGGAAAATTGAGCCAATTTTTCTGAAGTCCGTGTTCATTAATTCCTGCTACCTGGCTCCCTGAAGCTGCTCTGTTGTCTGTTTCACAGACCCCGGATATATCAGTCATTCCTTCTTTACACCGAGTTGCCTCAAATCCTTCTGATACTATTAATTTTTTGCTTATGCTAACCTAAATAAATTTTGGTTGCTTGCAACCAAATAACCTAATCATACATCCCTGTTATGTGGTCTCATGGTACATGCACCTCTCTTTAATAGCACTTCATTTATTTTGTAAGTATACATTTTGGTTGATTGGTTAATGTCTGTCATCCCCACCAGGCTATGAACTCCAGGAAAGCAAAGAGTATATCTCCAATACTTAAAACAGCATTTAACATTTTCTAATAACTTAGTAAAATTTTGTTTTATTTAATGAATGGATTAAATTTGAGTTTTTATTGCTGTCTCCTGCTTCCTAGTATGGGAAACCCCACCACAGCATGCCACCAAGACTTGCTTTCCTCAATGTCTTGTTTTCAGCCTTTCCTTCTTTCCTTTTTCTCAGTCTCTTGCTTTCTCTCACTCTCTCCCTATGTCCTTTCCCTTTTTCTCTCTCTGTTTTCTCAGTCTGAAGCTGCATTGATATCTTCAAGATTGGATTTCTCCCTTGACATAAAACTCCTGCTTAATTCTCTTTTACTTTCAGGAAAAAGTGCAAGGGCTTCATGATCGTGAGACTGGTCACCTCTATTACCTCATGTCTTCCATTAATTCCACTTGTATTTTTTACTCTGGCCATACAGAACTCTTTCAGTTTCTGGATTTTCCATGCACTTTCATGTTTCTATCCCTTTAGACTAACTGTTATCTCTTCCTTCAGTGACATTTATTTACCCCTCTCTTTCAATCCTCGGCTTTATAATTTCTTCCTCCCTAAGTTTCCACCCAACATAAGGTCTATCTTTGTCTAATCTTAGACTAGCTGAGATGACCTTCCTTTGTGTTGCCAAAGCTCCTTCTGGACAAGTTTATTCCTATAATTGTTATGTATTTATTTATTTTATTGTTTTTATTTGTCTGTTAATTTACTGCCCCTTTTAATCTGAGCCCCTCAGTGACAGGGACCATCTTTTCCATCTATATCTCCTCAAAATCCAGCATAATACCTGGAACATAGCAGGTGTTTTATAAGTGTTTCTTTTGAAAAAATGGCTAAGTAAAAGATTGAATCATCCTACCAACTGAACTCCCTGCTGAAATTTTAGCATCATGCTTATAATCCTCTCTTTTAGTACTTATCAGTTTCAACTTTTCACTACAGGTATCTGTATATATCTCTTATTTTCACTGTTTTTACTCCTTAAAAGTGGAGTGTATGTCTTCTTATTCTATATATAATCTGCAAAACCTGGTATACTTTATGGCCCATAATAGGTACACAATAATTGGTGTGATCAGGGGCACGAATCTACCTATCATCACAGAGGTGTTTGTTCTCTGAAGGTTGCTGTTATACTGGGAACATCAGTGACTCCCTATTTACCAGCTAAGCAGGCATCAAACTTGAGTTTAATTTGTTTTTCTCTTGAAACTCACTAATAAATAAAGTTATTTGCCACAGTAGGTGACCATCATGTCAGTGTTATTGATAATAATGAGGGGAGTAGCTGTTATCTCCCTAGTCTCTCCTCCCTCAATTTGGCAAGTAGTTCTTCCTAGAACTGATTTTGCAGTTTTAATGATTTTTATCATGATTTTTCCTTTCTCTAACCAAACCATTTTTTTATGAACACCATCCTTGAATAAAAAGTTTTCATCTCTCCAATTAACACATCCCTAACACCTAAATTTACAAGAAATGGCAAAAGTTAAGTTGGGAGCTAAGTGGAAGGAGGGCCAATAGCCTCATCTAGCAGTTAGTTTGAGATGTTTATATATATAACACCACTGCTGTATGGTGAAAACAAGTTGTTCATAATACACAGCTCCTCAACTTTTTGCTGACCACCTTCTTGGTCAGTCATAAGCAGTTCTAATAGTCCTAATAGTGAGTTATATTTGAAATCCGGTATCTGCCATCACTTGTAATAGCCTTTTAACAGTGGTGGCTCCCTTTGTTGTAATATGAGAAACAGGTATTTCTCTCCATTGGTAGGTAACCAAACTTGTAGAGTCATAAATTCAATTTTCAGGGCTTCATCAACATAAGATTAGATTCAAATGACATAAGAGCCTCCATTTTAGCTGGTGGAGGTAAAACTGAAGCTCCATATATTTGAGCTTCTTTGCCAGAACACAAAGTCAAGTTCTTATACTTTAGTTTCTGAAATTTCTAAGTCATACATTGAAGATCTATTTGGCTAATTTATTAAGACTAATTATGGTGGAGTCAACTTTTCTCCAAGTTCAGTTTAAGTAAATTTGAGAGGCTATTATATCTCACATTCTAGTAATTACTTTTTGCACAAAGTAGTAGTGGGTGTGATTTGAAATTAGATGAACCATAAAGAGATCTTGAAGATATGTTTTAGTTCTAGGCTGGTTCCTATACCATTGTCAATGACATCAAATGCTTTAATATGTGTGTTATGCTTGGAAGCCCCCACCCCCAAACACTTACGAATCCACCTTCTCAAACATTTGTCAATCTTTCACTCCTCACCTACAAACTGCCTTTTCAAAACCAACCCCAGAAAGCCCTAACCTAATGGCTCTGACTTAATCTCAAAACTTCTCTCTCTCTCTCTCTTTCTTCTATCTACCTCCCTACCTCTTTTTCTCATTTACTTTAGGAAGAACATGGATTTAGTGGATGAATAGGAAGTGCCTGCACTGAGAATCAAGGGAATTAAAGCCTAGTTCTATAACTAGACTCTATAACTAGATACATAATGTTTATTAACTTTTCAAAAAATCCTTAAAATTCTGCAGAAAAGATATTTAATCCAAAATCTTACAAACTTATTTAACTATATAACCTTAAAAAAACAATTGAACATTTTGAGAAACAATATAGACACATTAAATATTACATTTTATCGAAACATAACTCCATATAAGAAATAGTTGGAAATATTTCTGATGTTTAATCTGGTAAAGAGAAGACTTAAGAAACATGTAAATAACTGGGTCATAAATCAGGGCTCAACCAATACCAAAAGACTGAGATTATTCCCTGCATATTCTCAGACCACAAAGCTTTGAAACTGGAACTCAACCACAAGAAAAAGATTGGAAGGAATTCAAATACTTGGAAGCTAAAGACCACCCTGCTTAAGAATGTTTGGATCAACGAGAAATCAAAGAACTTACACAATTCATGGAAACCAATAAGAATGAAGATACTTCAGTCCAAAACCTATGTGATACAGCAAAAGCAGTCCTAAGGGGGAATACATAGTCATCCAAGCATCCTTCAAAAAATATTGAAAAATCCAGAATACATCAGCTGTCTTTACATTTTAAGAACTGGAGAATCAACAACAAATTAAACCAACTCCACACACAAAAAGAGAAATAATCAAGATTAAAGCAGAGATCAATGAGATAGAAACTAGATATACAGTAGAACACATCAATGAAATTAGAAGCTGTTTTTTTTTAAGATTTTATTTACCTATTTGACAGACAGAGATCACAAGTAGGCAAAGAGGCAGGCAGAGAGAGAGGGGGAAGCAGGCTCCCCGCTGAGCAAGGAGCCCAATGCAAGGCTCAATCCTCAGACACTGAGATCATTACCTGAGCAGAAGGCAGAGACTTTAACCCACTGAGCCACCCAGGCATCCCTGGAAGCTGGTTTTCTAAAAGGATCAATAAGATTGACAAATCACTGGCCAAACTAGTCCAAAAGAAAAAGGAGAGGACCCAAATTAATAAAATTATGAATGAGAAGGGAGAGAATACGACTAACACCAAGGAAATAGGAACAATAATCAGAAATTATTATCAACAGTTATATACCAATAAGTTAAGCAATCCAGATGAAATGTATGCATTCCTAGAAACCTATAAACTTCCAAAACTGAATCAGGAAGAAATTGAGAACCTGAAGAGACCAATATCTAGTAATGACATCGAAGTAGTTATCAAAAACTTCCCAAAAAACAAGAGCCCAGGACCTGACAGATTCCCTGGATAATTCTAACAAAAATTCAAAGAAGAAATAGTACCTATTCTCCTGAAGCTGTTTCCAATAATAGAAACAGAAGGAAAACTTCTAGACTCTTTTTATAAATCTAGGATTACCCTGATCCCCAAACCAGGCAAAGACCCTACCAAAAAGGAGAATTTCAGACCAATATCTCTGAAGAATATGGATGCCAAGATTCTCAACAAGATCCTAGTTAAGGGGATCCAACAGTACATTGAAAAGATTATCCACCATGACTAGGTGGGATTCATCCATGGGATGCAAGGGTGATTCAACATTTGCAAATCAATCAATGTGACAGAATAAATCAGTAAGAGAAGAGAGAAGAACCACATGGTCCTCTCAATTGATGCAGAAAAAGCATTTGACAAGATACAGTATCCATTCCTGATTAAAAAGATTCAAAGTGTAGGGATAGAGGGAACATACCTCAAGTTCATAAAATCCATCTATGAAAAACCCAGAGCAAATATCCTCAATGGGGAAAAGCTGACAGCATTCTCTTTGAGATCAGGAACACAACAAGTATGCCCACTTTCACCACTGTTATTCAACATAGTACTATAAGTCATAGCAACAACAATCAGACTACAAAAACAAATAAAACTTATTCAATTTGGCAAAGAAGAAGTCAAACTTTCTTTCTTCACAGATGACATGATACTTTATATAGAAAACCCAAAAGACTACACCCCCAAACTACTAGAACTCATACAGCAATTCAGTAACGTGGCAGGATGCAAAATCAATGTACGGAAATCAGTTGCTTTCTTATACATTGACAATGAAAATACAGAAAGGGAAATTAGAGAATCGATTCCATTTACTATAGCACCACGAACCGTAAGAGACCTGGGAATAAACCTAACCAAAGAGATAAAGGATATGTACTCAAGGAACTATAGAACACTCATGAAAGAAATTGAAGAAGACACAAAAAGAGGGAAGACCATTCCATGCTTATGGATCAGAAGAATAAATATTGTTAAAATGTCTGTACTGCCTAGAGCAATCTATACTTTCAATGCCATCCCAATCAAAGTTCCACCAGCATTTTTCAAAGATCTGGAACAAACAGTCCTCAAATTTCTGTGGAACCTTAAGAGACCCCAATTTGCTAAGGAAATGTTGAAAAAGAAAAACAAAAGTGGGGCATCGTGTTGCCTCATTTCAAGCTTTACTACAAAACTGTGATCAGGAAGACAGCAGTGTACTGGAACAAAATAAGACACATAGACCAGTGGAACAGAGTAGAGAGCCTAGATATAGATCTTCAACTCTATGGTCAAATAATCTTTGACAAAGCAGGAAAAAAAATCCAGTGGAAAAAAAAGATAGTCTCTTCAATAAATGGTGCTGGGAAAATTAGACAGCTACATGTAGAAGAATGAAACTCACCATTCTCTTACACCATACAGAAAGATAAACTCAAAATGTATAAAAGACCTCAACATGAGGCAGGAATCTATCAAAATCTTAGAGGAGAGCATAGGCAGTAATCTCTTCGACATCGGTCACAGCAACTTCTTTCAAGACATGTCTCTAAAGGCAAAGGAAACAAAAGCAAAAATGAACTTTTGGGACTTCTTCAAGATCAAAAGCTTCTGCACAGCTAAGGAAAAAGTCAACAAAATAAAGAGGCAACCCATGGAATAGGAGAAGATATTCGCAAATGACACGGGAGACAAAGGACTGGTATCCAAGATCTATAAAGAAGTCTTCAAACTCAACAGACATAAAACAGATAATCATGTCAAAAAATGGGAAGAAGACATGAACAGATACTTCTCCAAAGAAGACATAGAAATGTCTACTAGACACATGAAAAAATGTTTATCATCATTAGCCATCAGGGAGATTCAAATCAAAACCACATTGAGATATCACCTTACGCCAGTTAGAATGGCCAAAATCAACAAGACAGTAAACAACAAATGTTGGAAAGGATGTGGAGAAAGGAGAACTGTCTTACACTGTTGGTGGGAATGCAAGTTGTTGCAGCCACTTTGGAAAACAGTGTGGAGATTTCTTAAGAAATTAAATATAGAGCTACCCTATGACCCCGCAATTGCACTATTGGATATTTACCCCAAAGATACAGATGTAGTGAAAAGAAGAGCCATCTGTACTCCAGTGTTCATAGCAACAATCACCACAGTCGCCAAACTGTGGAAAGAGCCAAGATGTCCTTCAACAGACAAGTGGATAAAGAAGATATGGTCTATATATAGAGTGGAATATTATGCCTCCATCAGAAAGAATGAATACTCAACTTTTGTATCAACATGGACCGGACTGGAAGAGATTATGCTGAGTGAAATAAGTCAAGCAGAGAGAGTCAAGTATATGGTTTCACTTACTTGTGGAGCTTAAGGACTAACATGAAGGATATTGGGAGATGGAGCGGAGAAGTCATTTGAGAAATTGGAGAAGGAGACAACCCATGAGAGACTGTGGACTCTGGGAAGCAAACTGAGGGTTTTGGAATGGGTGTAGGGGGTTGTGTGAGCCTGGATGTGGGTAGTGTGGACGACAAGTGTTGCATGGAACAGTGGGTGTTGTGCCTAAACAATGCATGTTGGAACACTGAAAAGAAATTAGATCAAATACATTGGAAAAAGAAAAAGAAATAAGAAAAAAAAGAGAAATGTGTAAATATATTTATATATACTATTCTTCTAGTATATACATATACATACATAATACATATATACATTATACATACACACACACATATACATTTCATTCAAAGATTTCAATTTACCATATGCTATTCTAAGCTTCACATAAGGAAGAATTTTTTTAAGTAACCAAATATGTCCATTTACAGAATGGGTCACTTTATGAGGAAGAAAGTGTCTCATCATGTTTGACTGAAAATAGTCAAGAAGTTGTTGGAGAAAACATAGGCAGTAATCTCTTTGACATAGGCCTTAGCAACATTTTTATGGTATGTCTCCTCAGGCAAGGGAAACAAAACAAAAATAACCTGTTGGGACTACACCAAAATAAAAAGCTTTTGCACAGTGAAAGTAACCATTAACAAAACAAAATGTCAACCTAGTGAATGGGAGAAGAGAATTACAAATTATATATCTAATAAGATACTGTGATTTAAATATATAAATAACTCATATAACTCAGCACCAAAGAACCCCCAAGTAATTTGATTAAGAAATGGACAGAGGACCTGAATGGACACTTCCAAAGAAGACATCCAGATGGCCAACAGACACATGAAAAGATGCTTGACATCTTTCATTGTCAAGGAAATGCAAATCAAAACAGCAATGAAGTATCACTTTACATCGTCAGATGGACAAGTATCAAAAAGACAAAAAATAACATGTGTTGGTGAGGATGTGGTGAAATGGGAACCATCATGCACTGTTGGTGGGAATGTAAATTGGTGCAGCCACTGTGGAAAACAATATCAAAAAAATAAAAATAGAAATACCGAATGATCCAGTAATTTCAGTACTGGGTACACAAAGAAAACAAAAACACTGATTCAAAAAGATATATAGACTCCTGTATTTATTGCAGCATATTCACAATAGCCAATATATGGAAGCAACCTAAGTGTCCACTGATAGATGAATGAATAAAGGAGATGGATCACACACACACACACGCACACACATACACACTCACACACACACACACACACACACACACACACACAAATATTACTTAGCCATTAAAAAATGAGATCTTGACATTTGTGACAACATAGATGGACCTAGAAGGTTTATGTTAAGTAAGTCAGAGAGAGAAAGACACATACCATATGATTTCACTTATATGTGGAATCTAAAAAACAAAACAAACAGAAAGCTGAAACAGATAGATAAATCAGAGAATAAACTGATGGTTGCCTGAGGGGAGGGGAGTGGGCCATGGGCAAAATGAATGATGGGGAAATGGGAGGTACAGGCTTCTAGTTATGAAATTTGTTACTCATGGGGATGAAAGATACATAATAGGGAATATAGTTAGTGGTACTTTAAAAACATTATATAGTGACTGCTGTACTTCTGAGCATAACATAACCACTAAGTTGTACACCTGACACTAATGCAACACTGCACGTCAGCTACAGCTCAGTTTAAAACAAGGAGGAAGAGTTGTTGAAAGACATCTGTAATGATCAATTTTGTCACAAAGTTTAGATTATATATGAGGTATATTTCAAAACTACGAGGGTATAATTTTGTGACTAACTAGCAAACACTTTCCTTCTTTAAATGTTCAGATCCAATTCAACTTCAGGTGTATTCTTAGGTGGAGGTAGAGGAGGCATCTCCTTAATTATCTACTTTCAGTGGTAGAATTCCTAGAATTACTGCCTTCTTCTCAGCCCCAATCACTAAAATGCCTTTTTCTCCCCATCTTGTTACTTAGCTCCAAATTCTGTTAGGTCTCATGGTGATATATAAGCATGAGCTTCAGAGACAGACCTGATTTTGAATCCAAGGTTTGGTTCTCACTATCCTTAAAATTCTAGGCCATTAACTCAGGCTCTTTAGACTCAGTTTGCTTATATGTAAACTGTGGATTTTAAGGACTATAGTTAGTAAATCTAAAACAACTATGTATTGCTTGGCCTTCAATAATTGTAAACATTTATTGGAGCATGGTTATTATTATTACTTTGTATTAAAATATTGTTTTTCCATGAGTTATTTTTAAAATTCAGACTTTTAAAAGTCTTGAGAACAACACATTCAAGTATTATCAACCAATATCACTATAATCCAAGTAAATGAGTCAAAATTTGAGCACAGGACAAGTACATTTGCTAGGTGGAATGGTGGAGCTTGGGCAGAACAGTTGGGAGGTAGGGAAAGTTACTGAAAGGTCAGATGGAACCACTGAAAATAAATATTGCTTGGGGCTATCTCCGGATAAACTTCTTTTATTTTTATCTATCTATCTATCTATCTATCTATCTATCATCTATCTATCTATCTATCTATCTTCTATCTATATCTTATTTGAGGGAGAGCAAGTGAGAGAGAGAGATCATGAGCGGGCAGAGAAGGGCAGGCGGAGAGAAGAATCTTAAGCAGGCTCCATGTTCAGTGCAGAGCCTGACACAAGGATAGATCTCAGGATCATGAGATCATGACCTGAGCTGAAAACAAGAGTGGGATGCTTAACGTAATGAGTCATCCAGGTTCCTCTGGATAAACCTCTTTTAAATCTGAGGACCTAGGAAAAAGAGAGGCTTATAAATATTTAGAAATTGGAAAAACACAGATACCAACCCATCAGAACAGAAACCAGAAAGAGCACTGGGAAAGGATCCTGGAGTAACACCCCCATCCCTGATTTTGCCAGGCCCTACCCCTTTAGTTACAGTGTCCTAAGGTGAATGGGAGCTGTGGAAGGAAGGTATAAAGACCTCATGATAGTAGGGTGACACCTGGGTGGTGCAGGGCAGCAGGCATTTATCAACTGGTATGAATGTTTTAACAAGATTCAATGTTTTAGCAACCTGTATGATGACATAGCTGTGTGCCCACTGAATATCAGTGCTAGCACTGTGATTAAACAAACAAACAAACAAACAAATAGGCAAAAAAAAGGAGTATAAAGTGAAACAGCAGCAGAAAACAACTATCATTTAGCAACAGAGTGAAATCATCAAAAGATAATTAATCCCTGAATTATAATTTATTGTTAAATAACTACACTGAATTTGACACCATTTTTTAGATAAAATGAATTTGACAGTTTCCAGCTCTTAATTGGTAACACCAATTCCCCCCTTGGGTAGAAAACACCTCACCATGTTTAACCTTTTCAATGTTTTTGCTTTAATCCTCACAATATCTTCAAAGGAATATTACACTTTTGTTATACATTTTTTAAATACTATGTACCTGGTTTACACATCATAATACAACTCCTCATGCACCAAAATTGTTTTGACAAATGGAAATTTAAATGGTAAGAGCCTCTTAGCAGAAATCCACATTTTGGGGCACCTGGGTGGCTCAGGAGGTTAAGCCTCTGCCTTCGGCTCAGGTCATGATCTCAGGGTTCTGGGATCGAGCCCCACATTGGGTTCTCTGCTCAGTGGGGAACCTGCTTCCCCCCCTCTCTGCCAACCTCTCTTTCTACTTGTGATCTCTCTCTCAAATAAATAAATAAAATCTTAAAAAGAAAAAGAAATCCACATTTTTTCATAATTCTTTACAATGCAAGGCTTGTTTGTACATCCTCTTAAAAAGACATGTGCCGCTACAGGCAAGGTTAGAGCACCCTTATAGAGCTCAGCAGAGCTTCCATTTTTTGAATAGTATCAGATAAGCATTCTGTAAAGGTTCTAAAACAATTCATTCAGTGGCTGTATTTCCCCAAATGTGTAACTACATGCAGTGTACAACAGGTTGGAAAAACTAAAATTGCATTTTAAAAAATCTGTGGTCGAATTTCTATATTCTTTGCAACTGGTATCACCACCTGGAGGATGCAAATAGGCAATAAACCTATTTGAGCCAAGGCACATCAAATATCTCTGTTTGGAGAAAAGAGATCTGCAAGGAATCCCATAGGGCTTCAGGCAATTCTTACATAGCAAAAATCCTACTTAAAACAAACCTCCCCTTTCTCTTGAGATCTCCTATAATCTTGGTGATTAGATGGATCGATACTGGCAGTGGTTGCTCTTTGCTCAGAGATTTTACTCAGGTTGTATGGGGCTCATTCTGTTTTTCTCCCAATTTTAAAATCAAGTATTGAGAGCATTTTACTTACTAATGAATTTCTTAAGGTGGTCACTGATCCATGATTACACTTTGAATTCTCCAGGGGCAAATCTGAACCCCCAAAACCTTAATTTCATCAGTTTGGAATGAACAAGGCAAATCATGCCTCTAGTCTCTACTAGTCTCTATCATCCACAAGACTGGGCTTCTCAGGGACAGGGACATGCCTTATATTTACTCTCTATCCTTACTCCCAAACATACGCCCCATATTGAACAAATCATATTTGTAGCATGAATAAAAGACTAAATAAAAGGAATGAAGTACTAAAGAAAAACGTCTAGCATGTAAGAGCTCACTTGCTTTACTTGTTACTGTATGGGATTAATTTATATTGGGTAATCCACACAAATGACTATTTACAAACTTCTGGAAAAAAACACACGTTGGATTTAATCTGTAAAGACATAGATAACTGTCATGAACATGCTATGAAGGCACACACACGATCTGTGTCTTCCCACAATGTCAATTTTATTCAATCATAAGGCAAAGTTAATCACAATTATAAAGCAGGTTCTGGACTCCAAACTCAGTGACATTTCACCATATGATTAAACTTGGCTTCTTAAATTGCACACAGAACAGAACGTAAGACAAACCACATAACAAACAGGGTAACAGAAGGGTGTAGGAAGTTAATGAACCAAACACAAAGTCAGTCTGTGTGTGTGCAGTTGAGATAAGGTCTTGGTCCGGTCCGGGTCAGCTGTCAGCATTAACTGCTTATTATGTTCAAGCAATGAAGGATCCTGGTGCTGTTCAGTGATCAATTGTGCAGAGCTTTCAGTGGCAGTTGCCGTTTTTAAGGAGTCAGACACAGAGGGGTCAGGTCTGAAGAGTCTGTTTGCTGCAAAAATCTTCCACCTTTTCAAGGAATTTAATCCATTTTGGGCCCCTGCAGATATCCTCTGGTTCTGCTTGTTATCAGTTGTGGAATGTCAGCTGATGCTGGTCCTGGTGATAACTCAGGGGCAGTTCATTTAACTACTTGTGTCATTGCTTCACACAGGCCCTCTGCTTGACACAGCCTCCTGCTTGACATGAGAGGCTCCATTTTGCTCTCTACAACAGCCTTCTAGTTTTTCCAAATGTCACCTTTCTTTAAAAGTTCTTTTGCAGAAAAGATGGGACAAGCAAGAACACTTTTTGTGTGATTGAAAATTTAAAGGAAAAGCATGATATTTCTCCAAAAGTATTCTTGACATTGGAATCTCTTTGCTCTTGTAACTGCTAAAACCTTCGTTTATTGACCTGTTCATTCAATGTTCATTCTACTTGTGCTAGATAACCAGGAAGTATTTTGTTATCATGTGTTAATGCTTCTCTATTGTGCATAAATATATAAATATATAAAAACTATTATAGTGGGAATTTATTAAATATGTAAGCTACAAATATAATACTTTGGGCAGATATAAATGCTATGCATTTTTCATAAATGCAAAATATTTGAGAGTCAGGAAGATTTGAATTATAAATGCTATTTTTTAGCTTCCCTCTTAAAACCTCCAAGAGACCTACAACATTTAACTCTCATCCCATTCCTTTAAGATAGAGTAGGAGGAAGATATTTAAAGAGTATCTGTTCTGCCTTCTAAGATCATTACTTTATTTTCCAGAAGTGTATCCTATTCCAGTAAGACAGATATGTCCCATTGATCCTAGATATATGCTGTTCCATGGCTGCAATTTCTTTCTCTGAAATAATCTTCTGGTATTTTAAATTTATAACCAATTGGCTGGTGCAGTGCAGGTTTCAGTTGCTGAAAATTTAGTTGCTGAGTCCATTACAATAGTGAGGTTTGGAGTAACTTCCTGGACTGTATTTGGTGCCAAAGTCCCTACAAACTGATTTTTTCACTCTCTTGACTCCTGTCCCAATGGGAAAATTTTGTCATTTTATTTGGATGGATTTTTTTTAAAGATTTTATTTATTTATTTGACACAGAGAGAGAGATCATACGTAGGCAGAGAGTCAGGTAGAGAGAGAGGGAGAAGCTGGCTTCCCACTGAGCAGAGAGCCAGATGCAAGGCTCAATCGCAGGACCCTGAGATCAGGACCTGAGCTGAAGGCAGAGGCTTAACCCGCTGAGCCACCCAGCTGTCCCTAGGTGGATCTTCTATAAAGATTACTATCTATAGATATCCTTTGTCAGGATTGTAATCATCTGGGCACTTGGGTGGCTCAGTTAGTTAAGCATCTGCTTTTGGCTCAGGTCATGATCCCAAGGTCCAGGAATCGAGCCCTGTGCCCTGTGTCAGGCTCCCTGCTCTGTAGAGAGTCTGCTTCTCCCGTTGCCCCTCCTCCCACTCTTTCAATCTCTGTGTCTCTCTCAAATAAATAAATAAAATATTTTTTAAAAGTTAAAAAATAGAATATTATAATCATCTGTTTTATGAGAGAGAAATCTGAGGTTAAAACATTAAAACACATCTGAAAAAATCCATCAGAAGTCTAAGTTCATTCTGTATGATCACTTCATCTGCTTCTGGACCTTATGGCAAGGTCACCGGTGCTGTTGTCATAGGAATCTGGGTCATGGGGAACAAAGCTCAAGCTCATTTTATAACAGTGTAAGAAACAATTTTTCCTCTGCAGAAAATTATTCTTTTCCCTAAATGCTCACAACTGCAGGACCAGTGGTAAAGTTCTAAAGAGGAAATAATCTTTAACAGATCAAGTCTCAGAAGATACCTCTTTCAAAAAGGAAAAGCATAGCAATCTATGGTCTGTTGAGAAGCTTAATTTTTTTTAAAGATTATTTATTTATTTGACAGACAGAAATCACAAGTAGGCAGAGGCAGGCAGAGAGAGAGAAGGAAGCAGGCTCTCTGCTGAGCAGAGAGCCCCATGTGGGACTCGATCCCACGACCTTGAGATCATGACCTGAGCTGAAGGCAGAGGCTTTAACCCACTGAGCCACCCAGGAGCCCCAAGAAGCTTAATTTTTATTAATGACAATGAAGTTTCTTATGAAAGCAGTACCAATCTGGAAAACAATATTATTTTCCTCTTGGGTTGTTTTGATCAAAATTGGGTAAAGGTTAAAGGACATTTGGAATAAACTTATTTACAATTAGCTTCAATCTGACATTCTTGTTGGAGTCATAGCACTGGACATTTCAGTTTGACTTAATCAGGTTAAGTCAGTGTAAGTCACAATTAAAACACACAATGCCTGAAAGTAAAAGGAACAATGCTTTATCTTATCTTACTCTTCTAAATTAGGCCTATAGCTGGATTGCTTTCTAAAGTGCTCAGGCATGTAATAAACTGCAGCAACATTCAATGTATCTGATGATGTCATAGGTCTACACATTCATTTTTCACACCCCTTTACCACTTTTGATGGATGCCCTGTATTTTCCTTGCACTAAATTGGTTACTAAAATAAATAAAATCCTGTATCTATGAAAATATGTGTACATGCTCACATTTCTTATATTCTGTATTTCATTATATCAAAAGATCTGCAAAAGTCAATTTCTTCTTTACCTGCCTATCACCGGCTGGATTAAGGCTTTATAATTGATGACAGCCCTTCCAAGCCTAGAGCACACACTGACTGCTACTCTCACTTCAGTTATTTCAGACCAAAGCTGGAATACGGATTTTGATCCTTTTTTTTTTTTTGGAACTATGAAGGAAATGCACTTTAAAATGTTTTGCTTTAAAATGTGACTGTTATTATCTTTATTGTACAAATATATGTGGCATTACTATCATATTTAAGTTTTCAATACATAACACACACTCCTGATTTGGAAAGTTAGTTTATTTTTCAAGAGCTTTCCGTATCATCCTGAAGCTTGTGTTACATAAACTTAATGGACTCAGCTTTGTGATGGAGAGAATTCACCAGGTGAATAGCAGCAGTAATCTCATGAGCTTTGAAGGGCTTATTTTGCCAGACTGCAGCTCCAGCTTACTGTTAGGAGTCACACTATTCTTCAAGCACTGATTATATACCATAAAGCTCTGCTAATATTCACTGCAGAATGAAAACGTCTTTTGCCCCCTCCCCCTTTCTTTTTGCATAAATACAGTAAGTTGAGTTTTAACTAAGGTGATGTTTGAATTAAACTGACAAATCCAAATGCCTGAAATTTAAGATTGCATTTATGGATTTCATCTACAGTATATTAGCATCAAAATATCAGTGATAGTAAGTCACAGTCAGGAGAAATTTCTATGGGTTTTGGAACTTTGAGATCAGTTATTGTTGTGTTATCTAGCACAGGTCAGAAGAACAGGACTGATGCGGATGGTGAGACTTAAATTCAGTACTTAAATATTCCTCCAAACTGGAGATTTACTCTGGCACATAGGAGGAAGAAAGTATATCTTTAAAAGGAATGTGTGTGTGTGTGTGTGTGTGTGTGTGTGTGTTTCCCAAAGAATGAAAAAGGGAAAAAAGCTAGTGAGCAGATTGAACCAGAATCCATTTTAGCAAAAGAATATGTCTGTGCTTTGAGGGTACAAATGCCAAAACCTTTATTTAGTTGGGAGAAATATTAATGAAATGTCCTCTCTTTTCTTTTTTTCTTTAGAAAAAAGAAGCTATTCAGTTTTTGACTCATTTAAATATGCTTACTCCTTTCATGGTTTTTAAGTATTTCTGCTTCCCTCATTTCTCTGAATGCGCTCAACAGACAGTTTAACCCCAAACCATTTCAAATGTCTACATACATGTTTGTATTTATGTATATTCCAAAAAGATGCTCTTGAGAATATAAACTGTGCAAATGAACTTTGAATCATTTTTCCAAAATGGTATTTAAAATATTTTCTTACTTTGAAGGATCACACTTGGTTAGTGAAATAAATTGCAAAAATGTATCCAGAAAACAACTCTCAATTAGAAACTATGCCATAATTTGCTATAGGCATATCCATGGCAGGCTTCAAATGAAGAGCTCTGTAAACTTACTGTGTGGATAGGTTGAGTTCTGCACTGCAACACTGAATCAGGAAGGACATTCCTATGGGAATAACCTGACGGTATATAATAATGTACCTACTGGCAATACAGCTTTGGGGATATGGGGAAAGAAAGGAATTATGGCAGAGATCATATTTCACCTTATTCTTATTGGAACTATGAAAATTATATTGGAAACAAAGTGGACAAACCCTAGATCAGTGATTCTGTGGGAATTTTGGCCCTTTGCTAGAATGGTGGTGAAATAGTGAGCATTCCATTGGAGTGGGTTGCATTCCTTGGCCTCACACCTTCTTGATACTACTTCCTTTTTCTTTTTCTCTTCTCTTCCACCCCATCCACCCCCCCGCAAAAAAAAAAAAAACAAGTGAAATAAAAGAAACTGGAGTCATTTGGGTGAGAAAACATTAAATTGTAGATAATACTGATGGGGAAATTATTCAGTTTCATTTTCCCAACTTAAATGTTCTTGACTCACCATATTGTAAAGGAAGCAAAACAAAACCAAGTAAAACAAAGCAAACCCCAGAAGACAATTTCATTTTAATTAATGTCTTATTTTGAAAAGGAGAGCCTATTGTAGAAAGCACTGAAGAGGGAGAAAATTTAGTAAACACAATAAAACATGAATCTGAAAAAAATCATGGGATGGTTGGGAAAGGGGGAAAAGTGAAATGGTTACAGAAAAGATAAATTCAATGAGAAAAAGAAGAAGAGAACTAGGAAAAGGAAAAGAATAATGAAAAGATGACAAAAATATCAAAGGATATTTATTTCTTTGGCTGAAAAAGGGGTAAATTACATTTTTGCATCAATACACTTAGTGCTTAGTATTATAACTTCCACTAAACACAAAAAGTAAATTATGCATATTTTTTTTCAGGATAAAGAATGAAAAGAAACAGAGGCTGACAATTTGTTAACAATTAAATAGCAATGCATATTCTTGTGGATGGAGAACACCACTAGGCCTAACCTCTTAAAATATAGCATTTTGTTACTTTTAGAAGAATATGACACATTCACTTTATGCTTAGAAGACATGCACGTGTTTGGCACACTGAAACATCCATCCTTCTGTTCATTAGAAGAAAATGAAAAATTGAAACTATAAGTCAGATGTGAAGCCATTCTTGTATGTATTTTCATTAAAGTACAAATTACACAGCAGTGTAGAGAATATTATAGATTCTAGAATATGACAAACTTGATCAAATTTGCAAAATGGATGGAAAGGCTATGCAATAGTACAAAAGTTCCGCATTTCTTTCATCTCAAGTAAATAATACAAAGCAACAACAAAATATTTGTCAATCAATAAATACATAAACAAGAAGATGTTACATTCATAAGCATAACTTTAGATAACAAAGCACATCCTTCTATATGATTCTTATAGCCATCTTGTGAGGTTTGCAGGACTGGTCATATTTTCTCTCTTCTAGAGACAAAGAAACTAAAGCTCAGAGAGCTGGAGTGACTTGCCCAAGATTAAAGTATGGAAAATTGCAACTGAAATTCTAGTCTCTAGATCCAAGTTTAATGCTTTTCTGTCAACTATACTGCTCCTAAAATTATGGGAATCACAATTAGTTAGGTCAAATTGAGTGTGGTTATCTTTAAATCTAAGATGCAGATTTAGAGCAGAATTTAGATAATACATCAATGCTTCATGAATTTTAGTTTTCTAAATGCATCATCTACTAGACATTTTATCCTTAATCACTCATAGCTCCTAGCAATATTCTGGCACAGATATACAATGGATGTTCAATAAATACTTATTTGGTTCAACTACTACACAAAAGTTTTATAATTAATAATCAATCTACTAGTATTTCCATTTACCTTTTGATTTGACAGAAACACTCTATAATTAAGGAATATGTGATATTAAAACCACCCGTAAAATACATCAATTTATTCACTCTTTTTTCACAGAGATGAACTATAAACTCTTCTTTTAAATTCAGCAAGCTGGAGGAGGGGGAAGATGGTGGAGAAGTAGGAGACCCTGTTTCAACTGGTCCTTAAAGTGAGCTAATTATCTACCAGAACACTCTGAACACCCATGAAATCAGCCTGGGATGTAGGATTATACACTTCTGGATCTCTACAGGGGCAGAAGACTCCAGTGGAGAGGTAAAATGGAGTGGGAATGATTGCACAGATATTGGTGGATAAACAGAAGGGGGAGGGAGCCACCAGAAGCGACACTTTGGAAAATAATACCCCAATACAAGAGTGCCTGTGACTGGGGACCAGCATCAACTTGGAGTTTGGTTAAAAGCACTCAAAAAGAACAAAAGATCTTAAGGGGCAACTGGTGGAATTGGATGGTCATGGGCACAGGCCTAAGCCCATGGACCCAGGATGAAACTGCCAGTGACCACCCATGCCAGAGAGAGTGTGGATGAGCCCCCAGGGTTGCACACCTTGCATCATGGCTTGGCTGGGCACACTCCCACCCCCACATGAGGGAGGCTGGTGAAGGCGCCAACCTGTGCTCCTTAGAATTTCTGCACACTGTGCAAACAGGTTCTGACCCACTCCCTGCCAGCGTCTGAGAAAGTTCCATCCTGGAGCTAGCCGGCAGTCTCTAGGACTGGCTGAGGGTCTGGACTCTCCCAGAGAGGGTGGAAAGAAACCCAGTGCAATCTCCCCCGGTGGCAATCTGAGGTCTGGACCCCAGCAGTACCGACAAAAGCAGCCACTGGAAATAGGCTCCCTGGACCAATATCACTCGTGGCTTTGGCACAAGGGTGCAGTCCCTTCAGGTGACCCCTGAGATGGTGGCTAGGGACGTGCTCTGCCTGTGGGAGGTTGCATGGCAAAACAGAGTTTTCAGAGGGAGAGTCTGTGTTCTGGACCATCCAGAGGGAGGCAGACTGAGGTTTCACTCTGAGACGGAGGTCTGGGCGCAGTTTGCTTTCCACTAAACCTCCTCTGAAAACCCACAAAAAGCTGCCAAAGAACAAAAACCTCCAGAGAACAAAAGCACAAAAAACCAGTTTCCACAGAGCCCAGCTCCATGATAGGGAGCAGGAGGACTCAATCCAAGCAAGACTGACTGAAAAAGAATGTGGCAGCCCCTCCACCCCCAGAAAGTCAGCCAAAAGAATGAGAGGACAACCACCACAGAGTCCCCATAAAACTGTAAATCCCCAGTATGAGGGGAAAAATATATTAAGTTCTCGGTATTGCCCTAGAACCTATATACTTCATAGATACAACTTTTTTTTAAATTTGTTCTCACTATTCTTGTTCTGTTTAATATTATTAACCTACTTACCATTACAACTAGAGGTTTCATACAACATATTCCATAATAACCTTTTAACTTGAACTTTTTTCATCATATACCTGTGTTTTTCTTTTGTTTTTCTAGTTTTTAAATATACATATAGATATAAGCTTCCTTATTCAACACTATTCAATACTATTCCTTATTCAACACTATCCCTATATATAAACCAGTTTTAATCTCCCTTTATCTCTGGAAAGTTGAATCCTTTAACAACAATATCAAGATACACCTAGGTAGAATAAAAATAACCTTCCTCTCCAACATTGAAGATTTATAACCACCTACCCATCTTTTTCTTCTGTCAGTGTTTCTGTGTAATTGTTTTTGTTCTGGTATTATATAAATCTTATTCTTGGGGTTCATTTTGGCTGGGTCCCTTTTTTTTCTTGTCATTTACTTTTGTTGGTCTTTTTGTTTGTCTGCTTTTTTTTGTTGTTGTTGTTTTGTTTTGTTTACCTTATAAATCTTACTTTGGGAGCCCATTCTGGCAAGGTGTGCCTTTTTTTTTTTTCCTGTCTCTCTTGCTCTCTCTCTTTTTCTTTTATCTATCTTTCTGATGGTGACCTCAATTGCTCAGAAGAGTTCCAGGGTGCACCTTGCCTGGATTGTAATTGATATCTTCAGGTACACATCCCCTCAACCACTTCTCACCAAAATGACTAGAAGAAGGAACACGAACAGAAGAAAAATTCAGAGACTGTGCCCTCTCCCACAGAATTATTGGATATGAACATAAACAGTATGTTGGAAAGGGAACTCAGGGTTACAATTATCCAGAAAAAACTGAGTTGGAGAAAACCATTGATGACAACATAGAATCTGTAAGGGCGGAAGTAAAAGCCACCTGGGAAGAAGTTAAAAATGCTATCAATGAGATCCAATCCAATTTTAATTCTCTAACAGCTAGGGTAATCCAGGTAGAAGATAGAATTAGTGATCTAGAGGACAAACTGAGAGAAAAAAGATCAGAAAAAGGTCTGGAACAAACAGCTTAGAAGCCATGAAAACAGAATTAGGGAAATAAATGACACCATGAAACATTCCAGGGTCAGAATTATTAGGATCCATGAGAGGGAGGAGAAAGAAAGAAGATGAAAAGGTATAGCTGAACAAATTCTCCATGAAAATATTCTGAATCTGGGGAATGGAACCAGGGTTCTTGTCCTGAGGCAGAAAGAACACCCCCCAAGATCAATGAATCTAGAAAGACCTTGAGACACTTAATTATGAGACTGATGAATCATAATTTTAACAAGAACCTTGAGAGCACCTGGGGGAAGAGATTCCTTACATACAGAGGAAGGTCCATAAGAATAACATCAGACCTATCCACAGAAAACTAGCAAGCCAGAAAGGGCTGCATGACATATTCAGGGCACTAAATGAGAAGAACATGCAGCCAAGAATACTTTATCCAGCAAGGTTGACATTCAAAATAGATGGAGAGATAAAGAACTACCAAGACCTGCAAAATTTTAAAGAGTATGTGAACACCAAGAAGGCACTATAAGAAATATTAAGGGGGGTTCTATAAAAGAAGAAAGAAATGAAGAGTGTCATAGAACATAAATTTACAGAGACAATCTATACAAACAAGGGCCTCACAGGCAACATGATATTAATAAAAATGTATCTTTAAATAGTAACTCTCAATATGAATAGCCTAAATGTTCCCATAAAATGGGACAGGGTTGCAGCTTGGATAAAACGACAGGATCCGTCCATGTGCTGTCTACAAGAGACCATTTGGAACTTAAGACACATCCAGATTGAAAGTGAAGGGATGGAGAAGCATCTTCCATGCCAATGGGCCTCAGAAAAAAGCTGGCATAGTGATTCTAATTTCAGATAAATTAGATTTTAAACTAAAGACTGTAGTCAGAGATAAAAGACACTACATCATTCTTAAAGGGCCTATCCACCAAGAAGACCTAACAATTGTAAACATTTATGCCCCCAATATGGGAACAACCAACTACATAAGACAACTGTTAAGATAAAGACTCATATTGATATTAATAGTAGGGAATATTAACAAGCCACTCTCAGTAATAGATCATCCAAGTAAAAAATCAGTAAAGAAACAAGAGCATTGAATGACACAATGGACCAGATGGACCTCATAGATATAAACAGAACATTGCACCCTAAAACAACAGAATACTCATTCTTCTCAAAGACACATGCAGCTTTCTCCAGAATAGAACACATACTGGGTCACAAATCAGGGCTCAACTGATACCAAAAGACTGAGATCATTCCTTGCATATTCTCAGACCACAATGTTTTGAAACTGGAACTCAACCAAGAAAAAAGATTGGAAGGAATCCAAACACTTGGAAGCTAAAAACACCCTGCTTAAGAATGTTTGGATCAACCAGGAAATCAAAGAAGAACTTAAACAATTCATGGAGACCAATGAGAATGAAGACACTTCAGTCCAAAACCTATTGGATACAGCAAAGATGGTCCTAAGGGGGAAATACATAGCCTCCCTCAGAAAAATTGAAAAATCCAGAATATACAAGCACTCTTTACCCATTAAAGAACTGGAGAATCAACAACAAATTAAGCCAACCCCACACACAAGAAGAGGAATAATCAAGATTAGAGCAGAGATCAAGGAGATGGAAACTAGAGATACAGTAGAACACATCAACGAAATTAGAAGCTGGTTTTTTGAAAGGATTAATAAGATTGATAAACCATTGGTCAAACCAATCCAAAAGAAAAGAGAGAGGACCTAAATTAATAAAATTATGAATGAGAAGGGAGAGATCACGACTAATACCAAGGAAATAGAAACAATCATCAGAAATTATTATCAACAGTTATATGCCAATAAGTTAAGCAACATAGAAGAAATGGATATATTCCTGGAAACCTATAAACTTACAAGACTGAATCAGGAAGAAATTGACAACCTGAATTGACCAATATCTAGTAACAAGATTGAAGCAGTGACCAACAACTTCCCAAAACACAAGAGCCCAGGACCTGACAGATTCCCTGGAGAATTCTACCAAACATTCAAAGAATAAATAGTACCTATTCTCCTGAAGCTGTTTCAAAAAATATAAACAGAAGGAAATTTTCCAGACTATTTTTATGAAGCCAGCATTACCCTGATCCCCAAACCAGGAAAGACCCAACCAAAGAGGAGAATTTCAGACCAATATCCCTGATGAATATGGATGCCAAGATTTTCAACAAGATCCTAGCTAAGAAGATCCAATGACATTAAAAAAGATTATCCACCATAACCAGGTGGGATTTATCCATGGGACGCAAGCATGGTTCAACATTCACAAATCAATCAATGTGATAGAACAAATCAGTAAGAGAAGAGAGAAGAACCACGTGGTCCTCTCAATTGATGCAGAAAAAGCATTTGACAAGATACAGCATCCATTCCTGATTAAAATGCTTCAAAGTATAGGGATAGAGGATCATTCCTCACTTTCACAAAATCTGTCTATGAAAAACCCAGAGTGAATATCATCCTCAATGGGAAAAGCTGACAGCCTTCTCTTTGAGATCAGGAACACAACAATGACACCCACTCTCACCACTCTTGTTTAACATAGTACTAGAAGTCCTAGCAGCAGCAATACGACAACAAAAACAAATAAAATTTGTTCAATTTGGTAAAGAAGAAGTCAAACTCTCTCTCTTCACAGATGACATGATACTTTATATGGAAAACCCAAAAGACTACACCCCCAAACTACTAGAACTCATACAGAAATTCAGTAATGTTGCAGGATACAAAATCAATGTACAGAAATCAGTTGCTTTCTTATACACTGACAATGAAAATATAGAAAGGGAAATTAGAAAATTGATTCCATTTACTATAGCACCAAGAACCATAAGAGACCTGGGAATAAACCTAACTAAAGAGGTAAAGGATCTGTACTTGAGGAACTACAGAACACTCATGGAAGAAATTGAAGAAGACACAAAAAGAAGAAAGAGCATTCCATGCTCATGGATCAGAAGATCAAACATTGCTAAAATGTCTATAATGCCTAGAGCCACCTATACTTTCAATGACATCCCAATCAAAATTCCACTGGCATTTTTCAAAGATCTGGAACAAACAATCCTAAAAGTTGTATGGAACTGGAAAAGACCCTGAATTGCTAAGGAAATGTTGAAAAACAAAAACAAAAGTGGGGGCATCACGTTGCCTGATTTCAAGCTTTACGACAAGGCAGTGATCACCGAGACAACATGGTACTAGCAAAAAAACAGACACATGGACCATGGAAAAGAATAGACAGCCCAGATATGGACCCTCAACTCTATGTCAAATAATGTTTGACAAAGCAGGAAAAAATACCCAGTGGAAAAAAGACAGTCTCTTCAGTAAATGATGTGGTAAAATTGGACAGCTCCACATAGAATAATTAAACTTGAACATTCTCTTACACCATACAGAAAGATAAACTAAAAATGGATCAAAGAACTTAGCGTGATGCAGGAATCTATCAAAATCCAAGAGGAGAACATAGGCAGTATTCTCTTAGACATCAGCCACAACAACTTATTTCAGGACATGTCTCCAAAGGAATGGGAAATACAAGTGAAAATGAACTTTTGGGACTTCATCAAGATTGAAAGTTTCTGCACAGCAAAGGAAACAGTCAACAAAACAAAGAGGCAATCCATGGGATGGGAAAGATATTCGCAACTGACACTACAGACAAAGGGCTGATATCCAACATCTATAAAGAACTCCTCAAACTCAACACATAGAAAACAGATAATTTTGTCAAAAAATGGGCAGAAGACATGTACAGACACTTATCCAAAGAAGACATGCAAATGGCTGGCAGACACATGAAAAAATGTTCATCACCATTAGCCATCAGGGAGATTCAAATCAAAACCACATTGAGATATCACCTTACACCAGACAGAATGGCCAAAATCAAGAAAGCAGTAAATAACCTGTGTGGGAGAGGATGTGAAGAAAGAGGAACCCTCTTACTCTTTTGGTGGGAAAGCAAGTTGGCACAGCCACTTTGGAAAACAGTGTGGAGATTCCTTAAGAAATTAAATATAGAGTTACCCTATGACCCTGCAATTGCACTATTGGGTATTTACCCCAAAGATACAGATGTAGTGAAAAGAAGGGCCATCTGTATGCCAATGTTCATTGCAGCAATGGCCACAGTCGCCAAACTGTGGAAAGAGCCAAGATGCCCTTCAACAGTTGAATGGATAAAGAAGATATGGTCCATATACACAATGGAGTATTATGCCTCCATCAGAGAGGATCAATACCCATCTTTTGTATCAACGTGGACAGTACTGGAAGAGATTATGCTGAGTGAAATAAGTCAACCAGAGAGTGTCAAGTATCACATGGCTTCACTTACTTGTGGAGCATAATGAATAACACAGAGGACATTCGGAGAAGGAGAGGAGAAATGGGTTGGGGGAAATTGGAGGGGGAGACAAATCATGAGACTGTGGACTCTGAGAAAGAAACTGAGTTTTTTCGAGGGGTGGAAGGTAGGGTTTTCGGTGAGCCTGATGGTGGTATTATGGAGGGCATATATTGCATGGAGCATTGGGTGTGTTGCATAAACAATGAATTTTTGGAAGACTGAAAAAAAAATAAAATAAAATGAAAAAAATAAGTAAATAAAAAATAAATTCAGCAAGCTCTCCATATACTGAAGGATATAATTATAATTTACTCCAGATATTATCTCAAACCTCTTAGCTCCTTTTTGTTCATAAAATGCAAACATTAAAAATTATGTCTGGAAATATATATCACTACGACAAGTGTCTGCAGAAATGGGAGTAGGAAGGAAGGTTCAAAGGAAGAGTTTATGTGTGGGCATATTCACCTTTTTCTTTTTCTTTTTTTTTTTAATAATTTATTTATTTATTTGACAGACAGAGATCACAAGTAGGCAGAGAGGCAGGCAGAGAGGCAGGCAGAGAGTGAGGTGGAGGCAGGCTCCCTGTGGAGCAGAGAGCCCGATGCAGGGCTCGATCCCAGGACCCTGGGATCATGACCTGAGCTGAAGGCAGAGGCTTAACCCACTGAGCCACTCAGGTGCCCCTATTCACCTTTTTCTAATACAAAAAAGCAGATCCAACAAATTTAGTGTTTTTTTTTTAAATAAGAGCACTTATAAATGCAATTATTTTTTTGAAATGTAGTATTAACCAAGTTCAAGTCATTTAATCTGTAGCAAAACCTGATTTTGAAGGAAGCAATATCAAAATGGAAATGCCATATGGTTATTCTCATATTCATGGTTATTAAATGAAATAGAAGCCAAAAAGCAGTGTGGAAACTGTAGGGAATCCCATGTAAATTGTGCCTTCTAAGATGTTATAGACAGAGGACAAATGTCAAAAAATCTTGTCCATTTCTAGCACTTCTGCTAAAACCAAAACAAACGAATGCAAAAATCTCCTGTAAATTGATGTGAGAATTAATTCTGAGCTGTTGTATCAAAGTTGTGGCAACTCCTTGTCATTTCTTAAGCACCATATTTTATTGTTAGGATAAAAGAGGAAGAGAGCTACATGCAGTGTTATAATTTAGTACCAACATTTATTTTTCTATCTTTTGGACAGTATTGGAAGCTTTATGAAAGATGTCATCATAGCTAACTTGTTCTCAATTTTATCTCCAATACTTAGCATAATGCATGACACATGGCAACCAATATGTATTTTTAAATGAATTAACAATATCAAGAGGGAATAAGTTTGAAAGTAGAGGACTACTTTATAGACATCCTGAAACTTCAAATATCTAAAATAGTCCTGAAAGAAAATTTCTTTCTCTTATAGAAAATAAATAACTGTTGTGAAATAAACTGAATGACTGCAGTAAAAGCCAAGAGCATATCACCCCTCATACTGTGATTAGTTGGTTCATCAATAGAGAATAAATTGCATCAGTTGAAAAAAAGACTATCAGGGAAAAATCTGAAAAATAGAAATCATTAAGGAACAATGGAGAAAACATGTACAGAGAAATGAAAACAAATGGTGGAGACTTTCACACTGAAGAAATCCAGTCACAAAAAGATAATTGGCATCATATTATTGCATGCTTTGTAGTGTTCTGAGTTTAATAATCATTTCATTGTCAGCAGTTCTCAAAATGCTCATAAACACTAAGGCAGCAGGCCCTCTGAAAGGCATAGAAGTGTGTCTGTGTGCGTGTGTGTGTGTGTGTGTGCATGTGTGGTGGAGGGGTGGAGGGGTGAACAGCCATCTATATCTCAATAGTCCTTAGGTATATCACTGTGTAAGCATATCAGCCATATGAGTTCTTTTATCATAGAGCAAACTATGGTACACTGTGATGTCTAAAAATTAGCAGATAATGTTCAGAATTCTGCTGACAAGTCAAAAAGAGGATTATAGCAACAGTAAAACTTTCTGGAAAGTAAAACAATGACTTAGGAGAAGGCTCCTCAGATTTTGATTCAACAATCAATTTTGTGGAAAGGTGGTCATGCTACACCCACAGGAGATTAGACTGCTGTACAATCTTTTCTTCCACTTTATGAGAAAGAGGAAAATGACTAAAACTCAGTTCAATAAAAGTAAATTTTCAAGAGAGTGAGTTCCTGGGTTCAGTACTTTTATGATGTTATTTAATAATTGAATATATACATCTGTAGCCATATATTTGATAATGATAACTCCAAGTAATTAGGAAGAGATTAAATTATGTTTCATATAATCTTATAGAATGCAATACATTTTGGAAAGTATCCACTTCAGGAAAAGAAGTTTAAACAAAAACAATGGTCTACTTTCATTTGAACAGAGCTAGGAAAAACTGGATGATTTTAGCCCTTACAAGAAGGATACAACTATTTTAGTCTACCACTGTCAACTACTTAGTCACAAAGTACAAAATTTGATTCGAGAAACCAAAGTAAATGCACCGGATGGCAAGATATCAGGAAAAGAATTACTTTACATATGTTCTGAAGTGTGGAGCACTGCAATCCCAGACTCTCCCGTAAAATATTACTACAAAGAGCTATTATTAAAACAACAAGTTCTTTTTTTTCTTTACAACAAGTTCTTTTTAGCAGACCTTATGCTACCCCAGATACACCACAATATCTTCTTCACTAAACAAAGTTTTAGGAATAGTCTAATTTATTTCTGTGTTTTTAATACAATTTTTTTCATAAGACTATGAAATTTCTATATTCCATTTTCATATGTGAGCATTATTTGAGACTATTTCCAACCAGAGGAAAAATTCATAATTTACACTAAGATGAACTCTCTCCTTTGTTACAGTATTTATAGCTTGTGAGATTAAATTCTGAACAGATCGGTGACATAGCATCCACAAAATACAGTGGAAATAAATTTTACAGATAAACATATGCCTAGAGTTAACAAATGATGATGCAAAGGTATTAAAACAGATTTCTTGGGGCACCTGGATGGCTCAGTCAGTTAAGCAGTTGACTCTTGATTTCTGCTCAGGTCATGATCTCAGGGTTGTGAGATGGAGCCCTGCATCTGGCTCCAACTTCAGCAGGGAGTCTGCTTGGGGTTTTCTCTCCCCCTCCCTCTAACCCTTCCCCTAACCTCTCTCTCTCTATTTACCTCAAATAAATAAATAAATCTTTAAAAAGACATTTATTTCATTTTGTGGTCTTCCTTTATAGATCAAGTGGTATAGTCTGAATAGAAAAGACTAGAAGACAATTTTTAAGAGCTAGCAAAATTTATAATTATCAACAAAATTTGAGCAGATTAGTTATCTTTATTATTACAAATGAAGGCAAAGTACACTTATCTAGAATACTGCTTCAATATTTTTTTAAATGCAATGAATTCTTCATTCTGTATGCTTTTGTGTTTGTAATGTATCCCTCAAGTAAAACAAATGAAATAGGCATGACCTCTGGTACTCTGCCATTCTAAATCTAGCTTAATCTCTAATACTTCAATGCATTTTAATGAATTTTATCTAAATTATTCCCCAAACCCAATCCTCATACTTTCAAATTTATCGATTAAAAATAGTAACACAATTAAAAAAAAGATTTTATTTATTTATTTGGCAGAGAGACACAGCCAGAGGGAACACAAGCAGGGAGAGTGGGAGAGGGAGAAGCAGGCCTCCTGTGGAGCAAGCAGCCCAATGCAGGGCTCAGTCACAGGACCCTGGGATCATGACCTGAGCCGAAGGCAGCCACTTAAAGACTGAGCCAACCAGCCCCCCCCCCTTTTTTAATATTTTACTTAATCAATAACACAATTTTTATATGGTCATCCATTTAACACCTGTGCTATACTTTAATCATGAGGCCTCAAATGTATGTCTTGTATGTTTTAATCACCCACTCCTTACTGATGCACTATTGGATTCCTTCACTGACAGTCTTAAAGAAGTATGTTTCCTTTATGTACCTCAAGACTTCTTCTTCCTTTTAAATTAGTTCAGCTGTGGAATTTGGGAATGGATAACTAATGCGGTTTTCAGATAAATTGCAAGTAGTCCTTATCTCAGGTGTAGTGTTTTCTGTGAGAGGTTGGTGACCATTACAAGATGAAAGGGCTCTGACCTCATGCGGTCAAAGGAGGTTCTATATGGTTTATCCAAATAAGCAAAAAGAAGCATGTGTCTGGGAGGAATGAAAAAGATGAAAATATAGAATTTCCTGTTTTAAATTGCTGAGCAGTTCTGGAGAGTTTGAAAACAAGAGTTGTTTCCAATCTATGAATTTCAGAAAGCAATGGTGAGGTCTGAATTATGTGCTCTATCCTCTAAACTTAGCATCATATCTGATAGGCGCTTGCTCAGTACATGTTGACTAACAGATACAATCTTAATAAGCATCCATCTTCTCTTAAATAACAGTCCTACAATTTTTATTTTAGAAAGACAAATAAAGACTGAATAATGATCACTTTCTGTCAAGTTAAGTAGAATATTCATATATAATTTGAAGACCTACAAAGTGTCAACCAAATCCAGAGCCTTTAGATTTATAACATGTGGGCACAAATTTTGAAAATGTGAGGCATCATTCCAAATATTTTAGAAATGGCTAAGAAAGCATAATTAACTTCTTTCACAAAGGGAAAAAACAGTATTTTTTCTTCAAACTGGCAACCCAATACAGTTGATGGAATGTGAGGTTTAAATTGTAGCATTAAGCAGGATTCTATCTCCACATGCACAGTTGCTGTGGTTTACACTTGAGTATAAAATTGGGAGAACAGGGATGTCTGGGTGGCTCAGTTGGTGAGATGACTGCTTTTGGCTCAGCTCATGATCCTGGAGTTGTGGGATCGAGTCCCACATCGGGCTCCCAGGTCCACGGGGAGTCTGTTTCTCCCTCTGACCTTCTCCTCACTCATGCTCTCTCTCACTGCCTCTCTCTCAAATAAATAAATAAAATCTTTTAAAAAAATTGGGAGAACATTGTAGCCTTTCTGTATTGTAACTACGCATATTTTCACACAATAAGAATTTTTATTCATATGCATTTATACATTCCTTAACACTTTTCTGAGATTTTTTTTTTTAATTTGGGTACTTGCAAATGTAAAATGTTAGTGGGTGCCTAAGTGAAGAAAGGTTTTTGTTAGGGAGAAAAACACATTAATTATTTTAAAATGCAGTTTCTTGAAAAAATAAATAAATAAATAAAAAGCAGTTTCTTCTCCCCTTCAAAAATAAGTATTGATAAGCTATTTGTCAATTTATTGAAGGAGAAAGGGCTTTCTAAGAAGGTCTTTCCCATTAAGCTAGTCAGTTGAGTGGGACATTTCTAGGTAGGTTTCTAACTTGTAACTTAGCTTGAACCCTGGCAGAAAAGAATCACTATCTCTAAATATGCTATTTGAAAGAAAAATGTTTAGCAGTAGATATGATGAGAAAAAAAAATACTGTTGTAAGGAGAGGCAGGAGTATTAATAAAAACAGTAACATGTTAGACACACTAGTGTTAAAATTTAATTGATCAGGATTTTATTTAGCAATTTACTCATTTTTAATATTTGTTGCTTAATTGTGTTTGCTACAACTTTATTTTGTAGATTTGTACCTATGTTTCCAAGTGAGATTGCCTACAATTTTAATTTCTTATACAATCTTTGGTTAAAATAGTTCTAAAAATTGACTTGGAGATTTGAATTCATTTTGAAGCTCCTGACAAGTTTGTATATTATAGTAATCTTTGATATTTGAATAAAAACCTTAAACCATGTCATTATTTTTGTTAATGATTATTATTGTGTTTATATATAGAAGAGTAGGTATTTAAATAGTCTGTTCTGTTTTTTTACTGGTCTATTCTGATTTTCTATGTCTACTAGAATCATATACATCTCATTTCTGTTGTTTCATCTTGAGGAGGGCCAAGACCTTGTTTAGAATCATATTTAAAACCAAATCCTCTAGTTAGTATGGGCTTTAAAAAAAATTCTACCCCCTGCTTATGCATCCTATGCTCATTCTAGTTCATGCTACATGGATGGCAAAGTATTGCTTTGTGTACTTACCAATCTACCTTTCAGTTTCCACTGGTACATAGAGATTTCCTTTTGTTTCTTGGGAGCACAGATATTTAAACATGTATTTAAAATTTTGATTACCTTTTATCCAGTCTTCTTAGGTGTTTGTAGTATGAAGGCTTCAATGATGCTTAGTCCATTAAGGTTCCAGAATTATTCTCTTTTATATCCACTGTCCCAGTACCATTCTCTCCTTGGCTCAATGACATTTACATGCTGCCCTTAAGTCCTGAATCTGCTTTAGTGAAGGTCATCTATGACCCCAGTGGATTTATTTTGTCTTCTATATCCCTACAACAGCATCTGGCATATTGTCTGTACTCAGTAAATGCACGTGAAGTTAAATAATCTTATTTAACATCATAGCATCATTTACCACACCTACCTTTCATATAATTTTTTTACTTCTTTGACTCTCTTAACAAAGTTAAGAGAAGCCAGGGGGATTTCCTTTTACCTCTCTGCATCCCCTCCTCTTTCTCCTCTTAGATCTCCTCTTTTTTAAATGTATCCAGTTAGGTGTTTTTGCTTCCCAAGTAATTATTCTCTTTCTTTGTGGTTAAACCCATACATTCTCCTATCTTCAGTTACCACCATATGCTTCCGGTTTTCAAGTCTTATCTCTGACTCAGATTTTTTTCTTGAAATTCAGACTCATATACAGATCTTTCTAGTACATGAATATTTAACAGGTAACTTAAACTCACATGACTTAGATTGAACAGAGAATTCCTCTCCAGAATTTACTCTTCTGCCTATATTTTCTATTTCATTTATCTGAGTTAGAATTCTTTTTTTTAATTGTTTTTATTTCAATTCAATTTAGTTAACACAAACTGTATTGTTAGTGTCAGAGGTAGAATTTAGTGATTCATCTATTGCATATAACACCCAGTGCTCATCATAACAAGTGCCTTCTTTAATGCCCATCATCTAATTACCCCATTCCCTTACCCATGTCCCTTCCAGCAACTCATAAGAGTCTCTTATGGTTTGCCTCCCTCTTTGTTTTCATCTTATTTTATTTTTTCCCTTCCTTCTCCTATGTTCATCTGTTTTGTTCCTTAAATTCCATATATGAATGAAATCATATGGGATTTGTCTTTCTCTGATTGACTTATTTTGCTTAGCATAATACCCTCTGATTTCATCCATGTCATTGCAAATGGCAAAAATTCATTGCTTTTGATGACTAATCTTCCATTATATCATCTTTAATCCTTTCCCTTACATTGCCCCACATCCAAATAATCTTCAAATCCTGTGCATTACGTCTCCTAAACATCTCTTTAGTCTGTCTTTTTCTTCCTATTCTTAAAACCATTGTTTAACCTAGAGCCTTATCATTTTGTATCTTTATTATGGAAATGTCCTTATCTCCAACCTCAGGTTTTAATTTTGTTCCCCTACACTCTACATTTAATCTATCCTCCACTCTCCTCACAGTTTTTTTTTAAGTTTTATTCAAATTGCAGTTAGTTAACAGACAGTGTAATATTAGTTTCAGGTGTACAATATAGTGTAGTGTTTCAACACTTCCATGTAACATATGGTGCTTATCACAACAAGTGTAGTTCTTAATCCCCACCACCTATTTAACCCATCCCCTCACCCACCTCCCTTCTGGTAATCATCAGTTTGTTCTCTATAATTGAGAATCTGTTTCTTGATTTGTCTCTCTCATGCTCTCTTTTTTTTCCTATTTGCTCATTTTAAAATATTTTATTTATTTATTTATTTATTTATTTGAAAGAGAGAGTGAAAGCATGAGTGGGGGTAGGGTCAGAGAGAGAGGGAAAAGCAGGTGCCTTGCTGAGCTGGGACCCCAATGTGGGGCTCAATCCCAGGAACCTGGGATCATGACCTGAGCCAAAGGCAGACACTTAACTGACTGAGCCATCCAGACACCGCTTTTCCCTTCACTCATTTCTTTTGTTTCTTAAATTTCACATATGAGTGAAATAATATGGTATTTGTTTTTCTCTGACTGACATTTTTTGCTTAGTTTAAAACTCTCTAGCTCCATCCATGTCACTGCAAATGGCAACATTTCATTTTTTGTTGTAACTCAGTAATATTCCATTGTCACTATGTACTCTTGGCAAGTAATATTACATTTAATACACACTAGGATCTTGGCAAATGTTAAATTAATGACTATAAATATATATTTAATGTATTTTTACTGTTATTCTACTATCTATCCTTTTATTGGATGTATTACTAGCAATAATAAAATAAATATAACAAATATATAAATATATTTATTACTTACTATAGGTCAGGCACTATTATAAGTGGTTTATATAAGCTAACTAATTTCATACTCAGAACAAATCTTGTATTTCCAATTACTTCAGAAATGAGATTTTATGATGTGTCCAGGAGTGCATAGCCAGTAAGTTGTAGATTTTGGATTTAAATCCAGGCAGTCTGTTTCCAGAGACCACAATAAGTTATAAGGGGAGAAAAAAGAAGGACATATTATGGGTGATTCTAAACACATTACCAAGATCTAAATTATTTTTTTAAAGATTTTATTTATTTAGTTGACAGACAGAGAATACAAGTAGACAGAGAGGCAGGCAGAGAGAGAGAGGGAGGGGGAAGCAGGCTCACTGCTGACCAGAGAGCCCAATGCGGGGCTCGATCGCAAGACCCTGGGATCATGACTTGAGCCAAAGGCAAAGGCTTTAACCCACTGAGCCACCCAGGCACCCCTAAGATCTAAATTATTGATAGTCAAAACTATGACCCTTTAATTTAATCTTTTTAACTTAATTTAATTTAATTTAATTTAATTTTTGAGTGTTCCAAAATTCATTGTTTATGTACCACACCCAGTGCTCCATGCAATACATGACCTCCATAATATCCACCACAAGGTTCACCCAACTCCCACACCCCTTCCTCTGAAATTCTGAGTTTATTTCTCAGAGTCCACAGTCTCTCATGGTTAGTGTTCCCCTTGATTTCCTCCAATTCACTTCTCCTCTCCATCTCCCAATGTTCTCCATGTTATTCCTTATGCTCCACAAGTAAGTGAAACCATGTGATACTTGACACTCTCTGATTGACTTATTTCACTCAGCATAATCTCTTCCAGTCCCGTCCATGTTGATACAAAAGATGGGTATTGATCCTCTCTGATGGAGGCATAATACTCCATTGTGTATATGGACCATATCTTTTTTATCCTTTCAACTGTTGAAGGGCATCTTGGCTCTTTGCACAGTTTGGTGACTGTGGCCATTGCCGCTATGAACATTGGGGTACAGATGGCCCCTTTTTTCACTACATCTGTATCTTTGGCGTAAATACCCAATAGTGCAATTGCAGGGTCACAAGGAAGCTCTATTTTTAATTTCTTAAGGAATCTCCACACTGTTTTCCAAAGTGGCTGCACCAACTTACATTCCCACCAGCAGTGTAAGAGAGTTCACCTTTCTCCACAGCCTCTCCAACGCATGTTGTTTACTATCTTGTTAATTTTGGCCATTCTGTCTGGTGTAAGGTGTTATCTGAATGTGGTTTTGATTTGAATCTCCCTGATGGCTACTGATGATGAACATTTTTTCATGTGTCTGTCAGCCATTTGCATGTCTTCTTTGGAGAAGAGTCTGTTCATTTCTTCTGCCCATTTTTTTTTTAATTTCTTTTCAGTGTAACAGTATTCATTGTTTTTGCACCACACCCAGTGCTCCATGCAACCCGTGCCCTTTCTAATATCCACCACCTGGTTCCCCCAACCTCCCACCCCCTGCCCCTTCAAAACCCTCAGATTGTTTTTCAGAGCCCATAGTCTCTCATGGTTCACCTCCCCTTCCAATTTCCCTCAACTCCCTTCTCTCCATCTCCCCTTGTCCTCCATGCTATTTGTTATGCTCCACAAATAAGTGAAACCATATGATAATTGACTCTCTCTGCTTGACTTATTTCACTCAGCATAATCTCTTCCAATCCCATCCATGTTGCTACGAAAGTTGGGTATTCATCCTTTCTGATGGAGGCATAATTTTTGACATGATTATGTTTTGTGTGTGTTGAATTTGAGGGGTTCTTTATACATCTTAGATATCAGCCCTTTGTCTGTAGTGTCATTTGTGAATAACTTCTCTCATTCTGTGAGTTGCCTCTTTGTTTTGTTGATTGTTTCCTTTGCTGTGCAGAAACTTTCAATCTTGATGAAGTCCCAAAAGTTCATTTTCACTTTTATTTCCTATGCCTTTAGAGATATATCTTGAAAGAAGTTGCTGTGCAGAAACTTTTGATCTTGATGAAGTCGCAAAAGTTCATTTTTGTTTTTGTGTCCTTTGCCTTTGTAGACATGTCTTGAAAGAAGTTACTGTAACTGGGGACAAAGAGGTTACTGCCTATGTTCTCCTCTAGGATTCTGATGGATTCCTGCCTCACGTTGAGGTCTTGTATCCATTTTGAGTTTATCTTTGTGTATGGTGTAAGAAAATGGTTGAGTTTCATTCTTCTACAAATAGTTGTCCTATTTTTCCCAACACCATTTATTGAAGAGACTTTTCTCACTATGTATTTTTTCCTGCTGTGTTGAAGATTATTTGAACATACAGTCGAGGGTCCATATCTGGGAACTCTACTCTGTTCCACTAGTTTATATGTCTGTTTTTGTGCGAGAACCATGATGTCTTGGTGATCCCAGCTTTGTAGTAAAGCTTGAAATCACACAACATGATGCCCCCAGTTTTGTTTTTCAACATTTTCTTAGCAATTCAGGGTCTCTTCGGGTTCCATGCAAATTTTAGAATTCTTTATTCCAGATTTCTGAAAAATGCTGGTGGAATTTTGATCACATGTCATTGAAAATAAAGATTGATCTAGGCAATATAGACATTTTAACAATATTCATTCTTATAATTCATGAGCATGGAATGCTCTTCCATCTTTTTGTGTCTTCTTCAATTTCTTTCATGAGTCTTCTGTAGTTCCTCGAATACAGATCCTTTACAAGTTTATTCCCAAGTCTCTTATAGTTCGTGGTGCTATAGTATATGCAATGGATTATCTTATTTCCCTTTCTATATTTTCATTTTTAGTGTATAAGAAAGAAACTGATATCTATGCATTGATTTTGTATCCTGCCACATTACTGAATTGCTGTATGTGTTCTAATAGTTTTGGGGTGGGCTCTTTTGGGTTTTCCATATAAAGAATCATGTCATCTGCTAAGAGAGAGAGTTTGGCTTCTTCGTTGCCAATTTGAATACATTTTATTTCTTTTTGTTGTTTAATTGCTCTTGCTATAACTTCTAGTACTATGTTGAACAACAGTGGTGAGAGTGGGTATCCTTATTGTGTTCCTGATCTCAAAGAGAAGGCTGTCAGCTTTTCCCATTGAGGATGATATTCGGATATTCGCTCTGTGGTTTTCATAGATAGGTTTAATGAAATTAAGGAATGTTTCCTCTATCCCTATACTTTGAATCATTTTAATCAGGAATGAATTCTGTATCTTGTCAAAAGCTTTTTCTGCATCCATTGAGAGGACCATATGGTTCTTCTCTCTTCTCTTACTGATTTGTTCTATCACATTGATTGATTTGCAAATGTTGAACCACGCTTGCATCCCATGGATAAATTCCACCTGGTCATGGTGGATAATCTTTGTAATGTACTGTTGGATCCTATTATCTAGGATTTTGTTGAAAATCTTAGCATCCATATTCATCAGGGATATTGGTCTGAAATTCTCCTTTTTGGTGGGGTATTTGCCTGGTTTGGGGATCAGGGTAATGTTGGCTTCATAAAAAGTCTGAAAGTTTTCCTTCTGCTTCAATTTTTAGAAACAGCTTCAGGAGAATTAGTATTATTTCTTCTTTGGATATTTGGTAGAATTCTCCAGGGAATCCATCAGGTCCTGGGCTCTTGTGTTTTGGGAGGTTGTTGATCACTGCTTCAATCTCATTATAGGTATTGGTCTATTCTGATTGTAAATCTCTTTCTGATTCAGTATTGGAAGTTTATATAGGTTTCCAAAAATGCATCCATTTCATCTCAATTGCTTAACTTATTGGCATATAACTGTTGATAATAATTTCTGACAATTGTTTCTATTTCCTTAGTGTTAGTCATGATCTCTCCCTTTTCATTCATCATTTTGTTAATTTGGGTCATCTCTCTTTTCTTTTGGATTAGTTTGGCTTGTGGTTTATTGATCTTATTGATTCTTAAAAAAAAAAAAAAACAAGAGCTTCTAGTTTGTTGATATGTTGTACTGTTTCTCTAGTTTCTATCTCATTGATCTCTGCTCCAATCTTGATTATTTCCCTTCCTGTGTGTGGGATTGGTTTAATTTGTTGTTGATTCTCCAGTTCTTAAGTTGTAAAGACAGATTGTGTATTTTGGATTTTTTTTTTCAGGGAGGCTTTGGTGGCTATGTATTTCCACCTTAGGACCACCTTTGCTATATCTCATAGGTTTTGGACCAAAGTGTCTTCATTCCCATTTGTTTCCATGAATTATTTAAGCTCTTCTTTGATTTCCTGGTTGATCCAAACATTCTTAAGCAGAGTGTCTTTAGCTTTCAAATATTTGAATTACTTCCAATCTTTTTCTGGTGGTTGAGTTCCAGTTTCAAAGCATTGTGGTCTGAGAATATGCAGGGAATATCTCAATCTTTTGGTATTGGTTGAGCCCTGAATTGTGACCCAGAATGTGGTCTATTCTGGAGAAAGTTCCATGTGCACTAGACAAGGGTGAGTGTTCTTTTTTTATAGGTTGGAATGTTCTGTTTATATCTATGAGGTCCTTCTGGTTCAATGTATCATTCAATGTTCTTGTTTCTTTATTGATTCTCTAATTGGATGTTTTCTCTGTTACTGAGAGTGGTGTGTTAAGATCCCTTACTGTTAATGTATTTATATCAATATGACTCTTTATCTTGATTAACAGTAGTCTTATGTAGTTGGCTGTCCCATATTGGGGGCATAAACATTTACAATTGTTAGGTCTTCTCTTGGTGGATAGACCCTTTACTAATGACGTAGTGTCCTTCTTTATTTCTGACTACAGTCTTTAGTTTAAAATCTAATTTATCTGAACTTAGAATCATTATTCCAGCCTTTTTTTTTTTTTTGAGGCCCACTGACACGAAGTATGCTTCTCCATCCCTCCTCTTTCAGTCTGGATGTATTCTTAGGTTCCAAATGGGTCTCTTGTTGACAACGTATGGATGGGTCCTGTTGTTTAATCCAGTCTGCACTCCTGTGTCATTTTATGGGAGCATTTAGGCCATTCACATTGAGAGTTATTATTTAAAGATACATTTTTATTGATATCATGTTGCCTGTGAAGTCCTTGTTTCTATAGATTGTCTTTAAATTTCTGTTCCATGACAATCTTCGTTTTGTTGTTGATTTTTTGTTTTTGTTTTAGTTTTTGTTTGTTTGTTTGTTATAGAATCCACATTAATATTTCTTTTAGTGATGGCTTGGAGGCCACATACTCTTTTAAATATTGCTGGTCTTGGAAGCTCTTTATCTCTCCACCCATTTTGAATGTAAACCTTGCTGGATAAAGTATTCTTGGCTGCATGTTCTTCTCATTTAGTGCCCTCAGTGTGCCTTGTCAGCCCCTTCTGGCTTGCCAGGTTTCTCTGGAAAGGTCTGATGTCATTCTGATGGACCTTCCTCTGTATGTAAGGAATCTTTTCACCCTAGCTGCTCTCAAAAGCTCTTCTCTAAAATTATGATTCATCATTCTTGCAATCAAGTGCCTTAAAGTCTTTCTATATTCCTTCATCTTGGTGGTGCTCTTTCTGCTTCTAGGATATGAACGCTGGTTCCATTCCCCAGATTGGGAAATATTTTCATGGAGAATTTGTTCAACTCTATCTTCTAGTCTTCTTTCTTTCTCCTCCCCATCAGTGATCGCAATAATTCTGACATTGAAATGTTTCCTGGTGTCATTTATTTCTCTAATTCTGTTTTTATGTCTTCTAAGCTGTTTGTTCCAGGCCTCCCACTGATCCTTTTTCTCTATCAGTTTATCCTCTAGATCACTAATTTTAACTTCTGCTTCAGTTACTCTAGCTGTTAGACTATTTAGATTCTACTGGATCTCATTGATAGCATTTTTAACTTGTTTGGGTGGCTTTCATTTCTACCCGTAGCCATTCCGTGTTTTCACTAATGGTTTTCTTCAACCTAGGCATTGCCTGGATTGTTACCCTGAGTTTCCTTTCCAATATTCTGTTTATGTCCATATCCAATAGTTCTGATAGAGAGAGCTCAGACTCTGAGTTTTTCCTCTGTGGGGTGTTCTTCCTCCTATTCATTTTGGTGAGATGTGGTTGAAGGGATGTGTAGCTGAATATATCAACCGTGATCCAGGCAAGGTGCACCCTGGAATGCTTCTGAGCAATCAGAAGTCACCACCAAAAAGAAATAAAAAAGAAAAAAAAAAGAAAGAGAGAAAGTTAGAGACAGAAAAAAAGAGAGAGAGAGACAGAGAGAGACAGAGAGAGAAAAAAAACCCAGCCATAATGGGCCCCAAAGGTAAGATTTATAAGGAAAACAAACAAAAACGGACAAAGAAAAAGACTGAGAAAAGTAAATGACAAGGAAAAAAAAAACAGTGACAATGAAGCCCAAGGATAAGATTTATATAATACCAGAACAAAAACAAATACACCGAAATACTGACAGAAGGAAAAGTTGGGAGAGTGGTTATAAATCTTCAATGTTTGCAAGGAAGGTTATTTTGAATCTTCCTGGGTGTATGTTGATATTGTTGTTAAAGGACTCAACTTTCCAGAGATAAAGGGAGATTAAAACTTGTTTATATATAGGGGTAATATCAGGTAGTATTGGTTAGGGAAAGAGTATTACCTTGAAACATATCTGTATGTATATTTAAAATAGAAAAGCAAAAGAAAAACACAGGTATATGTATGAAAACAGTTCAAGTTTAAAGGTTATTATGTAATATGTTGTGTTGAACCTCGTTGTAATGGTAAATAGGTTAAAAAATTAAACAGAACAAGAATAGTGAGAACGAATTAAAAATAAAAGTTGTATCTATGAAATATACAGGTTTTAGGGCAATACTGATAGCTTAATATATTGTTTTTCCTTGATAATGTGGTTTTACAGTTTTATGGGGACCTTGTGGTGGTTGTCCTCTCATCCTTTTGACTGGCTTTCTGGAGGAGGGACCTGTTGCATTGTTTTCCACTCAGTCTTGCTTAGGTTGAGTCTTCCTGCTCCCTATCATGGGGCTGGGCTCTGTGAAAACTGTTTTTTTTTGTGCTTTTGTTCTCTGGAGGTTTTTGTTCTTTGGCACCTTTCAGAGGTTTAGTGGAAAGCAAACTGCACCCAGACCTCTGTCTCAGAGTGAAACCTCAGTCTACCTCCCTCTAGATGGTCCAGAACACAGACTCCCCTTCTGCAAACTCCGTTTGGCCATGCAACTTCCCACAGGCAGAGCACATCCCCACAGGCTTTTGTTCTCTGGAGGTCATTTTTGTTTTTGTTTTTGTTTTTCCTTTGGCAGCTTTTTGCAGCTTTTCAGAGGTCTAGTGGAAAGCAAACTGCACCCAGACCTCCAGATGAGAGAAAAGCCTCAGTCTGCTCCTCTCTGGGTGGTCCAGAACGCAGAGACTCCCATCTGCAAACTCTGCTGAGCTGTGCAATCTCTCACAGGCAGTGCACATCCCCAGCCATCATCTCAGGTTTTCCCCCAAAGCACCCACTTGTCTCTGCACCCCTATGCCAAAACCATGAGTGATATTGATTCAGGGATCCTGCTTCTGGTGTCTGCCTTTGCCAGGACTACTGTCTGAGATCCAGACCTCAGGTTGCCACCATGGGAGATCACACTGGGTTCCTTAAGGCCCCTGGTAGGAGAGTCCAGACCCTAAGCCAGTCCTAGAGACCATCAGCTAGCCCCAGGATGGAGCTTTCTCAGGTGCTGGAGGAGAGTGGGTCAGACCCCAGTTGTGCAGTGTGCAAAAGTTCTAGGGAGTGCAGGCTGGCACTGTCACCAGACTCCCTCATGTGGGGGTGGGGTGCCCAGCTGAGCCCTGGTGCAAGACATGCAACCCTGGGGGCTCTGCTGCACTCTCTCTGGCATGGGTGAAAGCTGGTGGTGGCTGTGCTAGGACCGTGGGTTTAGACATGTGGCCATGATCGCCCGATTCCACCAGTTGCACCTTAAGATCTCTTGCTCTTTTTGAGTGTTTTTAATGAGACTCCAAGTTAATGCTGGTCCCCAAGTACAGGGGACTTTCATATTGGTGTATTTCTTTCCAATGGGTCACTTCTGGTGGCTTCCTCCCCCTTCTGTTTATCCTCCGATATCAGTCCAATTATTCCCAGTGTGCTTTACCTCTCCGCTGGTGTCTTTTGCCCCCATAGAGGTCCAGAAGTGTATAATTCTATATCTCAAGCTGATTTCATGGGTGTTCAGAGTGTTCTGGTAGATAATTAGCTCACTTTAGGGGACTGGTTGAAACAGGATCTCCTACTTCTCCACCCTCTTGCCCCTCACACTCCTATATCCTTTTAATTTAGACTTCATGTGATCAATCTAGCGCATATAATTTAAGTATGAAAATTAAGCTTGCTTTTGCTGATTTACACAGTTGTTATTCTGTTTGTTATTTTTCTTTCTCAGCTTGGGTTTTACTCTTTGGCTGCATATGATCTTTTTTATGTTCTTTATCACAACCACCATTTTGTATATAAACACGGTGAAGTACCATAAATAAAAGCTTTGAAAATTAGAAGAGTCTTGGCTTTCATGATTCCTAAGACTGAAGCTTACTTCAATTATTATTAAACCTAATGTTTTCTGCTTTTAGCTTCCATATTCCTAAAAAGAAATTATTCCAGACATATTTTTTTGTTTGGGATCTGAAGATGAAAATAGTCATAGAATAACAATGTTAATCAATTGTATAGGTACCTGATGTCCTAAAATATTAGAAGATTTGGGTTTTCAGAAACATGTCATCTTTTTTTAAAGATCTACTTATTTCAAGAGAGAGAGAAAGAGAGTGGAGGGAGGGGCAGAGGAAGAGTGAGAGAGAAATTCAAGCAGACTTCCTGCTGAGTGCATAGTCTAATGCAAGGCTTGATCTCATGATTCTGAGATCATGACCTAAGTTGAAATCAACAGTCAGACATTCAACCAACTGAGCCACCCAGGTACCCAGAAATATGCCATCTTTTAGTTACAGTATTTTTCCCAGGTCAAATCAAAGTATAATTTCATGGGTAATTAATAAACCCAGAATCATCGTTTCTGAAAAATGGAAATCAGGTATTAACTTGGTATCTCCAATGTTTCTACAGTAACTTCTACAATGTTTCACTATTTGGAAATGTGTTTGCTATCTCTCCCCACCAATTCCTTGTCTAACCCATGTTGCCCATAGCTCAAAACAACTGTCTAGTAAAAGACTTGTAGCAAGAACCAGAAATACACTCTACACTTTGAAATCATGAACTTGCTGCGGAACAAAAATGGCCGTTGACATTTCTTCTTCTTCTTTTTGTAAATATTTTATTTATTTATTTGACAGAGAGAAATCACAAGTAGGCAGAGAGGCAGGCAGAGAGAGAGGAAGAAGCAGGCTCTCTGCCAAGCAGAGAGCCCAATGCGGGACTTGATCCCAAGACCCAGATCATGACCTGAGCTGAAGGCAGAAGGTTAACCCACTTAGCCACCCAGGCACCCAACCTTTCTTCTTTTATAAAGCATTTTTGTGGTTTCCATTTCTGCTGTAAACATAAGACTGAATTTTATCACCAAGACACAAATTTATAGGCCTTACATAATGATAGAGTGATTAATTACAATAAAAGTTCACTATCATTTGAAACACTGATATTTAAAAAAATTAAATATATCTAATGAAACTGAAGTCCCCTAAAAATATGAGGAATGGACTGAATCTTAAATGGGTTTCAAATCTAACAGGCTGCCCAATTAATGCATATAATCAGTTAACCTCTAAAAAACTGGTACTTAGTAAACATCCAAATCCACTTATCTGTTTACTGAAATCCCCTGATATGATGAAGCCTGTTTACTGATCTCTATTTCATTTCAAAGAGGAGGTAGATTGCTCCTATTTATTTATGGCAATGAACTGTCCATAGCACATTTTAATACACAAGTGCTGTAAATTGCTTTGCTTTCTAATACTGAGCACATATAGATGATGTGGTGAAAAACTGATTTTTTTCTTTCATGCTTTTAGTCATTCTGCTAGGTGTGTTGTTTATAGAATTAGAGTTTTTTCCTTCCTTTTCAATTTTACCTTTTCCTTTCAATACAGACTTTGCTTTGACATAAAAAGGAGAGTTTAATGGAATACTCAGTTCTTTCCCTGCTCTTCCATTGGTCTTTGGCAATTATACACACAGTCTTCTTTCCATTGACTTTACATGGTCTTGACTAATGAACTCTTATGAGTGAACTTATTTACTCTTGCAGAATAGCAAATACATTTTTTCATTAATTCAGAAACCTGTGGAACTCCTGACTCTGGAGGTTCTTATCAGCAAGGGCAGCTTGTGTTTTCTCTCTGCATACACTGTCCAAAGCATTGACACTTGGCAAGAGCAACTGCATGTATGTGCTTATTTGGATAAAACAGATTGGTTTTTCTCACCTAAGTAAATGACCTTGTTATTTGCTTAGATGAGAAAAACCACCTAAAAGCACCTTTATAACTGCTCTCTGGACACTATTCTTTTTGTAAAAGTAAAAAAAAAATTAGAAATGTTCTTTACAGTTAAATCTATTTGAATTTTCATCCTCTTAGTGTTCTCTACTTCCTCCTAGGGATAAATTGTTTTATTTTCTAACATCAAATTATTCTGGACTTTTTTTTTTTAGCAATCTTTGTGGAATTCTAAATATCTCCTGGTTGTACAAAAATGCATAATTCCCCAGCCTATATCCAAGCTATGAAGGAAAAATGTCATTGGGCCAGTTCTTGCAATAAATAAAAAATATACATATTTGTTAGAGAGAAAGAGGTAATGAATTTTAAAAATACCATCCAGTCTTGAAGGAATCATGTTTTACAAATATAATAATCAAATATCTATCATTTTGTTGTTTTGATTTCTTTGTTTTCATGGCTTTGAACTTTAGAATCAGTTTTAAAAAGTTGGGAGTAAGTCTTTGAAAACTGTTTTCAAAATCGCCCCAGGGAATGTATTGAGTCTCAGAGAACACACCTTTTCACCTTTTCATGAATGAGGATAAGTCAGCTTTACTGATTCACTGTCTGACCACTGGGCAAAGTATAAATCATGTAGGAAAATGTCAGTTGAAATGTTAGTGCATTTTGAGGTCATCCATTGAATTTTCAGTGTATGTCTATATAATTTTCAAAAATCCCCAGCATTAAAACACAGGTGTAAAGAAATGAACATGTAGTTTTCATTATCTCTCTTTAGAAATATGAAAATTACATCATATTCAGATCTATGTCAGAACGAGGATGGTAAAAATTATTTCATGAAACAAAAGAATGGAACTTTTTGCGGTGTCTGTTTATTAGATGGAAACCAATTTAGCAAACATGGAATTCTTTGCCTACTTTGCTCTACAACAAAAAAATAAATCCAAAAGAAAATAATTAAAAACAAAGGAAAATGACAAGGAATCTACAGACAGTGGCAAAAAAAAAAAATAAAGTTGAAACTAACACATAAAAATAATGTCAGTTACTAGGGTGGTCATTTTTTCTCCCCCATAAAAACAGCTCAGACACTTTATTAATCTAGGAGATTTATCATGTTTTGGCACCAAATCAGAAGACAGTATCCTGAACATTTGACATGTCCTCAAGAGATTTCCATTTCAACAATATATTATCAGACTATACTTAGACAGTAGTGTCCATGCTGTATGGAAAGAAGGCTAACAACAGAATCTGAAACTTTTTTTTTTTTATTTCCAAAATCAGGGGTGCCTGAGTGGCTCAGTTTTTTTATTTTTTTATTTTTTTTAATAAACATATAATGTATTATTAGCCCCAGGTGTACAGGTCTGTGCATCTCCAGGTTTACATACTTCACAGCACTCACCATAGCACATACCCTCCCCCATGTCCATAACTCCACCACCCTCTCCCTCCCCTCCCCCCAGCCACCCTCAGTTTGTTTTGTGACATTAAGAGCCTCTTATGGTTTGTCACCCTCCCAGTCCCATCTTGTTTCATTTATTCTTTTCTTACCCCACAAACCCCCCACGTTGCATCTCCACGTCCTCATAACAGGGTGATCATATGATAGTTGTCTTTCTCTGACTTATTTCTCTCAGCATAATACCTTCTAGTTCCATACACATTGTTGCAAATGGCAAGATTTCATTTCTTTGGATGGCTGCATAGTATTCCATTGTATACATATACCAGCTCTTCTTTACCCATTCATCCGTTGATGGACATCTAGGTTCTTGCCATAGTTTGGCTATTGTGGACATTGCTGCTATAAACATTCGGGTGCACATGCCCCTTCAGATCACCACATTTGTATCTTTAGGGTAAATACCCAGTAGTGCAACTGCTGGGTCATGGGGTAGCTTTATTTTCAACTTTTTGAAGAACTTCCATGCTCTTTTCCAGAGTGGTTGCACCAGCTTGCATTCCCACCAACAGTGTAGGAGGGTTCCCCTTTCTCTGCATCCTTGCCAGCATCTGTCATTTCCTGCCTTGTTAATTTTAGCCATTCTGACTGGTGTGAGATGGTGTCTCATTGTGGTTTTGATTTGTATTTCCCTGATGCCAAGTGATGTGGAGCACTTTTTCATGTGTCTGTTGGCCATCTGGATGTCTTCTTTGCAGAAATGTCTGTTCATATCCTCTGCCCATTTCTTGGTTGGATTATTTGTTCTTTGGGTGTTGAGTTTGCTAAGCTCTTTATAGATTTTGGACACAAGCCCTTTATCTGATATGTCATTTGCAAATATCTTCTCCCATTCTGTCAGTTGTCTTTTGGTTTTGTTAACTGTTTCCTTTGCTGTGCAAAAGCTTTTGATCTTGATGAAGTCCCAATAGTTCATTTTTGCCCTTGCTTCCCTTGCCTTTGGCGATGTTTCTAGGAAGAAGTTGCTGCAGTTGAGGTCAAAGAGGTTGCTGCCTGTGTTCTCCCCAAGGATTCTGATGGATTCCTTTCTCACATTGAGGTCCCTCATCCATTTTGAGTCTATTTTCGTGTGTGGTGTAAGGAAATGGTCGAGTTTCATTTTTTTGCATGTGGCTGTCCAATTTTCCCAACACCATTTGTTGAAGAGGCTGTCTTTTTTCCACTGTACATTCTTTCCCACTTTGTCGAAGATTAGTTAACCATAGAGTTATGGGTCTATTTCTGAACTCTCTATTCTGTTCCATTGATCTGTGTGTCTGTTTTTGTGCCAGTACCATACTGTCTTCATGACGACAGCTTTGTAATAGAGCTTAAAGTCTGGAATTGTGATACCACCAACGTTGGCTTTCTTTTTCAATATTCCTTTGGCTAGTCGAGGTCTTTTCTAATTCCATATAAAGTTTAGGATTATTTGTTCCATTTCTTTGAAATAAATGGATGGTATGTTGATAGGGATTGCATCAAATGTGTAGATTGCTTTAGGTAGCATAAACATTTCACGATATTTCTTCTTCCAATCCATGAGCTTGAAACATTTTTTCCATTTCTTTGTGTCTTCCTCAATTTCTTTTATGAGTACTTTATAGTTTTCTGAGTATGGATTCTTTGCCTCTTTTGTTACGTTTATTCCTAGGTATCTTATGGTTTTTGGTGCAATTGTAAATGGGATTGACTCCTTAATTTCTCTTTCTTCTGTCTTGCTGTTGGTGTAAAGAAATGCAACTGATTTCTGTGCATTGATTTTATATCCTGACACTTTACTGAATTCCTGTACAAGTTCTAGCAGATTTGGAGTGGAGTCTTTTGGGTTTTCCACATATAGCATCATATCATCTGCAAAGAGTGATAGTTTGACTTCTTCTTTGCTGATTTGGATGCCTTTGCTTTTTGTTGTCTGATTGCTGAGGCTAGGACTTCCAGTACTGTGTTGAATAGCAGTGGTGATAATGGACATCCCTGCTGTGTTCCTGACCTTAGAGGAAAAGCTCTTAGTTTTTCTCCATTGAGAATGATATTTGCGGTAGGTTTTTCATAGATGGCTTTGATAATATTGAGGTATGTGCCCTCTATGCTTACACTTTGAAGAGTTTTGATCAGGAAGGGATGCTTTACTTTGTCAAATGATTTTTCAGCATCTACTGAGAGTATCATAGGGTTCTTATTCTTTCTTTTATTAATGTGTTGTGTCACATTGATTGATTTGCAGATGTTGAACCAACTTGCAGCCCTGGAATAATTCCCACTTGGTCGTGGTGAATAATCCTTTTAATGTACTGTTGAATCCTACTGGCTAGTATTTTGGTGAGAATTTTCACATCTGTGTTCATGAAGGATATTGGTCTGTAATTCTCTTTTTTGATGGGATCCTTGTCTGGTTTGGGGATCAAGGTGATGCTGGCCTCATAACATGAGTTTGGAAGTTTTCCTTCCATTTCTATTTTTTGGAACAGTTTCAGGAGAAAAGGAATTAATTCTTCTTTAAATATTTGGTAGAATTCCCCTGGGAAGCCATCTGGCCCTGGGCTTTTGTTTGTTTGGAAATTTTTAATGACTGCTTCAATCTCCTTACTGGTTATGGGTCTGTTCAGGTTTTCTATTTCTTCCTGGTTCAGTTGTGGTAGTTTACATGTCTCTAGGAATGCATCCATTTCTTCCAGATTGTCAAATTTGTTGGCGTAGAGTTGCTCGTAGTATGTTCTTATAACTATTTTTATTTCTTTGGTGTTAGTTGTGATCTTCCCTCTTTCATTCAATATTTTATTGTGTCCTTTTTTTCTTTTTGATAAGTCTGGCCAGGGTTTTATCAATTTTATTAATTCTTTCAATGAGCCAGCTCCTAGTTTTATTAATCTGTTCTGTTTTGTTTGTTTGTTTCTATTTCATTGATTTCTGTTCTGATCTTTATTATTTCTCTTCTCCCACTGGGTTTAGGTTTCCTTTGCTGTTCTTTCTCCAGCTCTTTTAGGTGTAGAATTAGGTTCTATAGTTGAGACCTTTCTTGCATCTTGAGAAAAGCTTGTATTGCTATATATTTTCCTCTCAGAACTGCCTTTGCTGTGTCCCACAGATTTTGAACCATTGTGTTTTCATTATCATTTGTTTCCATGAATTTTTTCAATGCTTCTTTAATTTCCTGGTTTACCTAGTCATTCTTTAGAAGGATGCTGTTTAGTCTCCATGTATTTGGGTTCTTTCCAAATTTCCTCTTGTGATTTAATTCTAGCCTCAGAGCATTGTGGCCTGAAAATATTCAGGGAATGATCCCAATCTTTTGATACCGGTTGAGACCTTATTCATGACCCAGGATGTGATCTATTCTGGAGAATGTTCCGTGTTCACTAGAGAAGAATGTGTGTTCTGTTGCTCTGGGATGGAATGTTCTGAATATATCTGTCATGTTCATCTGGTCCAGATGCTAACCTTTTGCTTAGAGGATCTGTCCATTTCAGTGAGGGTGGTGTTAAACTCCTCTACTATTATTGTATTACTACTGATGTGTGTCTTTGATATAGTTGGCTGATCCAATATTTGGGGCATAGAGATTTAAAATTGTTAGAACTTCAACAGACACTTTGAGTATGATATAGCCTTCCTCATCTCTTATTATAGTCTTTGGCTTAAAATATAATTGATCTCATATAAGGATTGTGGGTGGCTCAGTCTTTAAGCATCTGCCTTAGGTTCAGGCCATGATCCCAGGGTCCTGGTATCATGCCCTTCATTAGGGTCCCTGCTTGAGAGGAAGCCTGCATTTCTCTTCCCACTCCCATTGCTTGTGTTCCCTCTTTCACTGTGTCTCTCTCTGTCAAATAAATAAAGTCATAAATAAATAAATAAATATTTCTGAAGTCAACTCTGAATTCAAATGTCTTATAAAATAAATATTAAAAATACGAAGAAATTAGCATAGATGATAATCATAGCCAAATAAAATAATAACTCAATGCAGCACAAAACACCAGTGGTGATTATTATATCTAACACTGTAGAAAATTGATTTGTAGTGCTACCAAGTATTTCCTACCATAGCAAATTTAAGGAGAAATTATAATAATTTGTCAAGCATTTGCTGAAATGTTGTATACAATATTCTATGCATTGTTAAACATCATTAAAATGTAGTAGCTCAAAGTATTTGGGTTTTTACAAGTCTTGTAACTTTAAAAATACATTAAAATAACAATTGAAACCAATACTTAACTGTTATCTTAAAGCCATTAAGGTAGAAAATCTACTTTTGTAAAGACAAGAAATGAACTACTTGGTGTCTACTAGCTATTGCCACTACTCGAAAGCAACCTCCACCAGGAGAGGACCTTAGTGTATTCACCACTGTATCCTCAATATCTAGAGGAGAACCTGGTTTACCAGAAGCACATAACCAATATGTGTTGAATTAAGGCATATATCTAGAGTTGACAACCAAATTAAATGAATAATGATGCTTTATGACTCAACTCTGAAAAGATCAATGTAAAAGGAAATACTTTGAATAAGACTGAAAAAAAATCATTGTGATTACAGATACTTCACAAAGAACTAGATTTCCAAACCCACATTTATAATATACTTCTGCTTTATACCCAACCCACTAAAAAGGTGGTTGGCTGTATGTATTAGTTTGCTAATGCTTCTGTAACAATGTACCACAAACTGGGTGGCTTAAACAACAGAAATTTATTTTCTCAAAGTTCTGGAAGCTATAAGTCCAAGATCAAGGTGTCAGTAGTGTTGGTTTCTTCCTAAGCCTCTTTACTTGCCTTGTTGCGTTTTTCCTGTGTCTTCACATGGTTATCTGTCTATACGTGTTTCTGTCCTCCTCCTTATTCTTATAATGACACCAATCATATTGGATTAGAGAACTTCTTAATGCCTTCATTTTAACTTAATTACCTGTTTAAAGAATATATATCCTAATGTAGTCACATTCTGACGCATTCAGGTTAGGATTTCAACATATAAATTTAGGGGGAATAGTCTTCAGCTTCTAACACAGTTATACACAAGATGGACTAAGGTTACAAGACAAATGAACAATATGTAAAAATCATAAAATACAATTTAAATTGTGTATCACTTTTTCAATCTTTAATGACTACAAAGAGGAATAGAAAGATAACAAAAGGCAATGCACAATGACAAAATAGCAGAATAAACTATATTCACAATAAACTATATTCACAAGTGCTGAAATGACTTGGGAGAAAAAAAAAAAGACATATGCACCATAGGTGTCATGGAGTGTTTCTTGGAGTAAGTATCTTTTGTTATTTGTTTTTTAGGTTAATAGTTCTTTAATAAGGGCTCCAAAGTTCTGAAAGAGTTATTATTTCTTCAAGAAATGATCAATTTATTTCTTCTCAACCAAGACAGGTCTATTAAACTTTTATTCTCATGGAGTTATGTCTACAATAATTAATCTAGCAGATGGCTAATATATCAGAAACTCATGGTTGTATATTAAGATTTCAAGGAATTAGATGGGTGTATTTTGGATACCCAGATAATTTGGTACTGAATTGCACACACCAAAAAAGCCTCATAAAGTTGTGTGCTAGTGATACTCCAGTGTCTGAAGTAAGTAGATAATAAATGTAAGAGGACAAAATGCTAATATATAATGAAAAACAAAACTTTCCTGATTTTACACAGCCTAAGCCAAAACAAACTTTTATTTTCTATTTTTCGTCAAATTAGCTGAAGCTTTTAGCTGACTAACCTCGGTCGTGTCAATTTCAGAAAAATGCTTTGTATTTATACTAATTTAATTATCCTATAGTACATGAGAGTACACAATAAATATTTGTTAGATTTCCTTGTGCTAGATTATTATTATAGAAAGGATGAAGGTCCTTCAAAGGTCTTATGCTGCTTAGGTAGTTTTATGAACAAAGAATAAACAAGTTCTGAAGGTAAAGAGTAGTTGGATAGTGAAATAGATAAAATGTCTTATCTTGATTCATGAAAAAGTAAAATGGTTTGTCTCTGTTGATCAATACCTTCTCTTAAGTGATTTTGGAAGCAGTTCTCAAATACTGCTGTAAACTTTTCAGACTGAGTCTTAAATAGAAAATTTTAAATCAGGGAATCACAAACTCTTGTCAATATGGTTTAATTGTTTTCTCTTAAATATCTATAAGAAATGAGAAGAAATGCTCAATGCCCAAATCCTTCTTAGTCCTACCATGTTCCTAAACAAGATGCTAATCAAATACTAGATTTTCTTTCCTTTCTGAAGTCAAGATATGAAGTCTGAAAAACAAATTATCTGTGTAATTTCAAACACTGAAAACATTATGGTATTTCCTGACTCCACTGTTCCATGCATTTCCTCAAACAATGACTTTGGGAACTAATTCTATGGTCACGCTTCTGGGATTGACCTAGTAAAGAATAATTGGCTTTTACATTTGAGGTATAAAGCATTTTGGTTTTGGAGCACCTGGGTGGCTCAGCCTTCAGCTCAGGTCATTCCCAGGATCCTGAGATAGTCTCACATTGGGCTTCTTGCTTAGTGGGGAGCCTGCTGCTCCCTCTCACCCTGCTTGCTGCTCCTTCTGCTTGTGCTCTCTCTCTGTGTCAAATAAATAAATAAAATCTTTAAAAAATTTAAAAATACATACTTTGTTTTCTTCATTGGAATATCTAGAAGCCTTTGGAGCTTCAAACATCAACTTCTTAGACTGAGAGGTGGAAAAGGAATTAGGAAGTTTTTGTTTTAATAATCAGCTTTAAAGTATTTCATTTGGAAGGCCAATAACCTGGGTCAATAAGGTGAATGAGAATAAACTGTTCCTACAACTTGTAACAGTTATAACTTTCCTTTTGAGCTCTTTTAAGAACCTAGATTTAATCCCTAATTATATACCCAAGGGAGTTCAGAGACAAAGTAATTCTGGGCCCAAACAAAAGCAAGCTGTCATAATGGAGTATAAAGTCAAGCCTGTCATAAGAACTTGGGCTTGCAACATAAAGAAAGATTTCCTAGAAAGTGACTTAATAGGCTCTAATCCTTGATTGAAACTCGGTTCAATAAATCATCTCTACACCCTCTGGCTGCTTAACCTAAGGTCACTCTAAAATAATAACTTAAAACCAAAACTACACTAAAATAACACTTATTCATTAACCAGTCAGTCAGTAATTTTGAGACCTGGATTGACTAGAACACAAAACCAGTAAGCTTTAATAGGAAGATATAAGAAGAATGTGTTATGTAAAAGTCTGGAGACGTTAGAGTCATTTCTGACTCCTTTATTTCCCTCACATTCCATGGCTTATTAATCAGGAAATATTGTTGGTCTATTTTCAAAATATATCTGGAATCTGATCACTTTTTACCACATACACAGCTATGATCCTCCTCCTAGCTACCACCATCTGCAATAGACTCCCAACTAGTATTGTTGCTTCCCTCCTTATTTCCCTATAATCTATTTTCAACTAAGAAACCCAAATGATCTTTTAAAAGTGAAAATCATATCATATCAGTCTTCTGCTCAAAACCCTGCAAAGCAATTCTGTTTTAAAGTTAAAACCAAAGTGCTCACAATAGCAAATGAGGTCTTATATAATTTGGTCCCCGTGATTTCTCTGACCTCTTATATTATTTTCCCACTTACTGTCTCAGCTCCAGTCACACTGACCTCTGCTATCCCTCAAACATGCCAAGCATGTTATCCCCTTAGGGACTTGTTCTTTCTGCCTGGAGTTTTCTTCCCCCAATATCTATTTGTCTAATTCACTCAGTTCCTTCAAATCTTTACTCAAAATTTTTTCTCAATGAAACTTTCCTTGATTACTGCAAACCCCACCTTGCTTTGGTTCTTGTAACCTTCCTTATTCTGCTTTATTTTTTTTCTTGACAATGCTTATCATTTTCTATGTGCTATATATTTTACTCATTTATTTTTGTTATTGTTTTTCTCCCTCTACTAGAACATAACTTCCTCAAGGACAGCAATCATAGTCTGCTTTATCTCAAACATATCTAGCAAAGAATAGACACTCAAATGTTGAATGACTGACTGAGGAAAAATAGATGATTCTTTATTTTTTAAGATTTTATTTATTTGACAGAGAGAGATCACAAGTAGGCAGAGAGGCAAGCAGAGAGAGAGAGAGAGGAGGAAGCAGGCTCCCTGCTGAGCAGAGAGCCCGATGCAGGACTCAATCCCAGATCCCTGAGATCATGACCCAAGCTGATGGCAGAGGCTTAACCCACTGAGCCACCCAGGTGCCCCAAAAAATAGATGATTCTGATGGAGTCAGCAAATCTATGTGATATGAAGAGGGTTCTGAGGAAACATGAAGTCATTGAGTCACAATAAACCTGCAAAATGTGTAGTATATTCATTTTACAGAGTGATCCAAAGGGGTTGAAGACTTTTCTGAGGTCACACTGCTAACTGTGCCAGAGCAGAACTTTCACATCTGTTAGTAAGACTCTAAGCAGATCGTTTCATGTCAGACAGTGCTAGAAGAAAATTACTTAAGATCAAGTTTATCTGTAAGGAAAACCCAGACAAGGTGATATGACCTGGTACCTAAGATTCTATTCTAATCAGAAGTAATAACCCCTGAAGATGAAACAGCTGTCAAGGTAGAGGGAAGAGATCTTGAAAGATAGATTTTCAGGGTAGTGACTATAACTCCAAGTTATTTAGGTTCACTAACCACTGCTTAGAAATTTGGAGGGTCCAGAGGGAAGGCAATGCCTCATAAATCCCTCAGTAGCTTTACTTCACACTATTCTGCTTGATTAAATCCTTTTGAATACCTTAAAGTTGAGACACTGGCCCAAATTAATTCCCTGAAGCTCCAAATAGATTTCATACCAAGGGTAGCTTGCCCAGATTAACCTTTACTCAAGGAACGGAGTCCTCAGTGCAACTCTAATGGAATGTGAAGTTCTTTAAGACTTGACAAGTTTGTTAGAATACTTTTCCATGGAAATAGGTATCACTTCATGTCTGTACCCTCTGTTACTATTGGATTTATTGTTAGATGTGACTTCATGAGATTGAGCCCACTCATAATTATGTTATAGCTGTGGGAGCCAGTGTTCTATCCCTATTTAATGGGCCATCCCAATCACGGATTTTCATGCAATGCAGGTTTATGCTGTAGGGGCATTCCTCCCTACCTCTAACAAACTCCTATGTCATGATGATCTCCACAACTTCTTTGAGCAAAGGGTGTTGGTGAGTTGTAATAAATATTATAGGACTCTCAGAAATACATGGACTATTACAGAGACACTTAATTTGTAGAACATAAATCATGATTCTGTTTGTTGGGATAAAAAATTGCGATGGAATAAAAAATGATATGTTTTTCATAAGTGGAAAAGAAAAGCAAAATGAAAGGATAGTTTTAGCTTTTGTACTTCTGTGGGTCAAAAATACATACACCTAATGCATTAAAGGTGTTTCCTTAAATGTTTTCATGCATTAGGTATCTATCAAACAACCCTACCTTTTGTCAGAGCATTTAGGTAAGATATAAATTGAAGAACAAGGTGAATACTGTATTTTATTATTTCTCCTCATATGGCTATTCATCCTCAATATGGCTTGCCTAGGCTTCTTTACATAGTAGTGCCAGGGTTCCCAGAGAACAAGAGTATAAGATGCAAGTTCTCCTGAGGACTAAGGTCAGAACTCACACACTTTGACTTCTGTGATGCTTTAGTGATCAGAGAAAGTCACAAGGCCAACTTACATTCACAGGGTGGGGAAATAGACTCCACGTTTTAAAAAGAAGAGCTAAAAACACTGGCCATATTAATTTATTACAGATATCTACCCCCATTGTGCTTAAACATCAGAGATAATAAACCAAGGTCAGATCAGGCAGTAATTGGAATGCTATATTAAGAAACTTAATCTTTACCCTAAGGGGAGAGAGGAAGCACTGGAAGGTTTTGAGTGGAGAAATTGATATGATTCAATGTATGTGTTAGAAATATCACATTGATTAAATAATGGAGAATTAATTAGAATAAATTCAAGAAGAACAAGTGTGAAAGCAGTAATAATGTTTGGAATCTTCTGTAATGGTTCATGTAATAGGTGACTTGATCCACTGTAAAGAATCTGAGAAAGGAAGGAGATATACAGATTGAAAAAAAGATGTATTTAGGAGATATGGACTATTAAGATCCTTGTGAGGATGGCAGTGAACATAAGTAGGTGAAGAAATCATATATCGGGTGCCTGGGTGACTCAGTGGGTTAAGCCTCTGCTTTCAGCTCAGGTCATGATCCCAGGGTCCTGGGATTGAGGCTCATGTCGGGTTCTCTGCTCAGCAGGGAGCCTACTTCCCTCTCTCTCTGCCTGCCTCTCTGCCTACTTGTGATCTCTCTCTGTGCCAAATATATAAAAAATCTTTAAAAAATCAAATATTAATGATGGAATTTAAAATATTAATTTGGGGTTATAACTTTAGCTGGTTTGCATTTTTATTTTTTTCAGGCCCTGTACTAATATTTAAACTTATATAGATGGTTTCCTATCATTAAACAACAATTGCTTTTAACATTGTTCAATTGTAATATTTATATTATCACTTAATGGATCACTGATATAGCAAGGTACTTAAATATAATCTTATTCCATAACACAGATAACGTATCTTCCTTCCTGATAGTTTAGAAGCAGGAAATAGGTGTGTGTTTTACCTGCTAATATTTTAAATAAAACAGAACATCCGGGTCTTCATAATGAGCCAACAAGAACAACTTGAATTTTCCTAAAGTGAAACTGGCATTCCTCTAAAGTTTAGATTTCTCAATAAAATAACAATGTTCATTAATAAATTAAATGTTTTTGGTCCATTTTTCCATGCTTGTTACAATTAACATTCTGTACTCTGTTACATTCCTGACAAAGTAGATTTAGGTTTTTACAACCAATACAATGCTGTTCCATTCAGGGTCACTAACTTCATCCCTTTTTTTTATTTTAATCATTTTTTTAAATTTATTTTCAACATAACAGTATTCATTGTTTTTGTACCACACCCAGTGCTCCATGTAGTCCGTGCCCTCTCTAACACCCACCACCTGGTTCCTCCAACCTCCCACCCCCCCACCTCTTCAAACCCTTCAGATTGTTTTTCAGAGTCCATAGTCTCTCATTGTTCACCTCCCCTTCCAATTTCCTCCAACTGCCTTCTCCTAACTCCCCATGTCCTCCATGCTATTTGTTATGCTCCACAAATAAGTGAAACCATATGATAATTGACTCTCTCTGCTTAACTTATTTCACTCAGCACAATTTCTTCCAGTCCCATCCATGTTGCTACAAAAGTTGGGTATTAATCCTTTCTGATGGAGGCATAATACTCCATAGTGTATATGGACCACATCTTCCTTATCCATTCGTCCGTTGAAGGGCATCTTGGTTCTTTCCACAGTTTGTCAACCGTGGCCATTGCTGCTATAAACATTGGGGTACAGATGGCCCTTCTTTTCACTACATCTGTATCTTTGGGGTAAATACCCAGTAGTGCAATTGCAGAGTCATAGGGAAGTTGTATTTTTAATTTCTTGAGGAATCTCCACACTGTTCTCCAAAGAGGCTGCACCAACTTGCATTCCCACCAACAGTGTAAGAGGGTTCCCCTTTCTCCACATCCCCTCCAACACATGTTGTTTCCTGTCTTGCTAATTTTGGCCATTCTAAGTGGTGTAAGGTGATATCTCAATGTGGTTTTGATTTGAATCTCCCTGATGGCTAGTGATGATGAACATTTTTTCATGTGTCTGATAGCCATTTATATGTCATCATTGGAGAAGTGTCTGTTCATATCTTCTGCCTATTTTTTGAACTTCATCCCTTTTAATAGTTTTAGTGTTCTGCATGATGGTTTGATACTAATTTCCTTCTTACAAGGTTTTCTGCTGAGGTGTAGTTTCAGAAGATAGCACTAGTTTATTCTAAAACCAGAAGATGACATTTTACTCTCTTCAAGGTCTTTCCTCCCCAAGCCCCCACCCCACCTTCTGTGCTTCATCTTTGTCCAAGGAGAAAACATGCATAAATGGAAACACCTTCCTTGCATTTGGTATCTATTGAACAGCCCTACCTTCTGTCAGAGCATTTAGGTAAGATATAAATTGAAGAACAAGGTGAATATTGTATTTTGCTAAGCAATTACCATCTAATTTTCACATAAACTGTTTTCAAGTCTAAGTGATATTCCTATCACTTTTGCTTTTATTCACATTTGTCATTATAGAAGGGAAAGTAGGGGCTTTAAGATGTTGGTTTCAGGGAAGTAGGAGGTTTTGTGAAGCCTTATTATCTTATATGTGCTAATATATCAAATGCTTTTCTCCATTTAACATGAATACAAAAGTAATGCCTGTTGAAGTTGAGTGGAGACTGATATTACACCTTCAAACAAAATTTTTATCTCATCCTAAACTTGAAATAAATCTTAGTAATGCCTTCAGTCCCTACAACAAATTAGTTCACATTAGAAAACCAACTAAGTATAAAACAGCTGTGTGCACATCATTCTGCTTGATTTTACATTTTAGTTCATAATATGAGTAGCCTTGTATGCATGCTGAATAATCCATACCCAGAGGGTTGTTTGGATGGTAGTTGATAGATTTATATTATATTGATTGAGAAAGTTTGAGAGAAGTACCTCCCCAAACTACAGTAATGAGAAACAACTATAATGTTGTGCCTCAATGATTATTTAACTACAAAGGAAATATTACTTCCCAAACCTGATTTACCCTGGTGCTAAAATGTATGTTTACTTCAAATGAACAAATTAAGGAGTACTGGTTTTCAGGATAAGGCTGAAAATTATTTCTTTGGGGCTCAGAGAGGAATATTTCCAAACACAACTTTATTTCAAAAGTAAACTCCTATTTCTGAGCTGTCATGCAGATTTCACTTGACCGGAATTTAGAAGTCTATTCTATGTAATTTTAATCCTTGATTTTAGCAGTGACATCACACTTACAAAAGCAGGTTGCAAGAGGGGTGGCTTTATAGAGCACAGTCATGTCTTTTTCAACTATAGCACCTATTATAATGTTTAGTATATAGTTGGTGCTTAATAAATGTTCATTTTTATTGATCAAGCACTCCATCAGTATGAAAAGATACTGGGATTTACAAAATACATGCTGTTTGAGGAATGGTTACACCTAACAGAATTCTACAGGTAAAGCATGGGATAGTTTAAAAAAGAAATCCAAATTGAAAATCAGGTCAAGGCAATGCTCTAATGTCCCATGATCTTGGGCAAGTTAAGTGCCTTTCTCTGTGCCTCAGTCTCCTCATCTATGAAATAAAGGTGCTTATACATGAAAGGCACTTAATATAATACCTAACATGTAAGCTTTAAATTAATATCAGTTATTGTTATGATAATGCATATATATTTCATTCTAAACTTGTATGAATCAAAGTCTAACCAGGAAACAGAAGCAACTTTAAGTACTTAAAACAAAGGGAATTTAATATAGAAAATTTTTACACAGGTTATGAAAGTTTACTGAGAGGCCAACAAAGAATGATGAAGCAATTGAGAAATTAGCAAAAGAAGGATTTTGATACAGTACTGGACTATAAGGTCAAAGGGAGTAGCAGTAACTAGAACCAGAATCTAAGGGTCAGGGCCATTCAGCAGAATCTATAACCATGGCAGGTTTCTACAAAGGAAACTGGAGTCATGGAAACACACACACACACACACACAGAAAGAAATACTATGGCTTTGCCTTGCTGTTCACCAATATCTTACCAGTGGCTTCCATTGTTCAAACCCATACAGCAGCTTGTTGACAGAAGAAACTTGGAAATGCCACCTGTAGGGGTCAGCTCCTCATGATACAGAGTAGACCAGGGAAAGTACAGGGAATGGATTTGAGAGTCAATAGACCAAAGACTTGTGTAATCCCACAATAGTTGTTCCCTTATTACTTTACTATCTTGTTCTTGTACTTTACTATACTTGTTCTATCTCTGTGTTGGGAACACAGTTATTGAAGGGAAACATAGGCCTCACATTCTACTGGCATTATAGTTCATGATGTAGACTAAATCTCACTGTTAGTGAAAAATTATTTTTCTTTGAGTTAAACAGATCATTTCAAGATACTAAACATTATATTTTATGTGGCCTTCAGAATATCCTGAATTTGGGCAATTTATATTTTGTACAGTAATACACAAGTCATGAGTCTTTATATGCTTAACAGCTGAAAAGTAAATAGGAAGTTAAAAGGTATAGTAAATAGATTCATGATGAAAATGATTAACTATTACTAAAAATGATAAATTACTCAATGTCATCATTACAATAGATATCACAACTGCACTGAAATACAGCACTTTTGAAAAAAATACTGTTGTGATAATAAACAACTAAATAGTTCAGTAATTTATTAAGTGGTAAACTCTAGCATATAAATTTAATGTATATGTCATTTTCTGCTCATTGAGGATTAGTATAATTTCTTTTCAAATGATAATGTTTATATTTTATAATTACCAAGTATTAATTTTCCTTAAATAATATATAGGTGACCAAATGTAAGTTTTTAAAATATTAAGATAATTATCCTGCCCCAACTCACAATGATCTTTTTTTTTTTTAATGTAGTGTTCTGTGATTCACTGTTTGTATATAACACCCAGTGCTCCTTACAAAACCTGCCCTCCTTAGTACCCATCACTGGGCTAATCCATCCCCCCACCCCTTCCCCTCTGAAACCCTCAGTTTGTTCCCCAGGGTCCATAGTCTCTCATGGTCTGTGTCTCCCTCTGATATCCCCAACTCAATTTCTCCCTTCCTTCTCCTAATGTCCCTTATGATCCACATATAATTGAACCCATATTATAATTGTCCTTCTATGCTTGACTTATTTCACTTAGCATAATCCCCTCCAGTTCCACCCATGTCAGTGCAAATGGTGGGTATTCATCCTTTCTGATGGCAGAATAATATTCCATTCTATATGTGGACCACATCTTCTTTATCCATTCATCTGTTGAAGGGCATCTTGGCCTCTTTCACAGTTTGGCTATTGTGGACACTGCCCCTATGAACGTTGGAATGCATGTGTCCCTTCTTTTCATTACATCTGTATCTTTGGGGTAAATACCCAGTAGTGCAATTGCTGGAGTATAGTGTAGCTCCATTTTAACTTTTTCATTTAATTTCATTTTAGTGTTGCAGAGTTCATTGTTTACAAAACATACCCAGTGCTCCATGCAATATGTGCCCTCCATAATACCCACCACTAAGCTCACACAACCACCCACCCCCATCCCCTACAAAACCCTCAGTTTGTCTACAGTCTCTCATGGTTTGTCTCCCCCTCTGATTTCCCCAAACTCACTTCTCTCCATTCTCCCAATGTCCTCCATGTTATTCCTTATACTCCACAAGTAAGGGAAACCATATGATAATTCACTCTCTCTGCTTGACTTATTTCACTCAGCATAATCACTTCCAGTCCCATCCATGTTGTGACAAAATGTGGGTATTCATCCTTTCTGAGGGAAGCACAATACTCTACTGTATATATGGACCATATCTTCTTTATCCACTTGTCTATTGAAGACCATCTTGGTTCTTTCCACAGTTTGGCAACGTGGCAATTGCTGCTGTGAACATTGGGGTACAGATGGCCCTTCTTTTCACTACATCTGTATCCTTGGGGTAAATATGCAGTAGTGCAATTGCACAGTCACAGGGTAGCTCTATTTTAAATTTCTTAAGGAATCTCCACACTGTTTTCCAAGGTGGCTGTACCAAACTGCATTTGCAACAATAGTGTAAGAGGGTTCCCCTTTCGCCACATCCTCTCCAACACTTGTTGTTTATGGTCCTGTTCATTTTGGCCATTCTAACTGGTATAAGGTGTTATCTGAATGTGGTTTTGATTTGAATATCCCTGATGGCTGATGATGATGAACTTTTTTTCATGTATCTGTTAATATTTGCATGTCTTCTTTGGAGAAGTGTCGTTCATGATTTCTGCCCACTCTCTATGTGATTATCTGGTTTTTGTGTATTGAGTTTGAAGAGTTCTTTATAGATCTTGGATACCAGCCCTTTGTATCTAGTGTCATTTTCAAATATCTTCTCCCATTCTGTCCGTTGCCTCTTTGTTTTGTTGACAGTTTTGCTTTGCTGTGCAGAAACTTTTGATCTTGATGAAGTCCCAAATGTTCATTTTTGTTTTTGTTTCCTTTGCCTTTGGAGACATGTTTAGAAAGAAATTACTGTGGCTGAGGTCAAAGAAGTTACTGCCTATGTTCTCCTCTAGGATTTTCACAGATTCCTGCCTCAGATTGAAGTCTTTTATCCATCCTGAGTTTATCTTTTTGCATGGTGTAAGAGAATGGTTGAGTTTCATTCTTCTATACATAGATGTAGAATTTTCAAAGCACCATTTATTGAAGAGACTGTCTTTTTTCCACTGGATATTTCTTCCTGCTTTGTCAAAGATTAGTTGACCACACAGTTGAGACTCCATATCTGGGTTCTCTACTCTGTTCCACTGGAGTATTTGTGCAAGAACCATGCTGTCTTGGTGATCACAGCTTTGTAGTAAAGCTTGAAATCACACAACATGCTGCCCCCAGCTTTGTTTTTATTTTTCAACATTTCCTTAGCAACTTGGGGTCTCTTTGGGTTCTATACAAATTTTAGGATTATTTGTTCCAGCTCTCTGAAAAATGCCAGTGGAAATTTGATCAGGATGGCATTGAAAGTATAGATTGCTCTAAGCAGTATAGACATTTTAACAATGTTTATTCTTCCAATCCATGAGCATGGAATGCTCTTCCATCTTTTTGTGTCCTCTTCAATTTCTTTCATGAGTGTTCTGTAGTTCCTTCAGTACAGATCTTTACCATTTTGGTTATGTTTATTCCCAGGTCTCTTATGGTTTGTAGTGCTATAGTAAATGGAATGGATTCTCTAATTTCCCTTTCTATATTTTCATTGTTAATGTATAAGAAATAAGCTGATTTCTGTGCATTGATTTTGTATCCTGCCACATTACTGAATTGCTGTATGAGTTCTAATAGTCTGGGGGTTTAGTCTGTTGTTTTGTCCAATCTGCAACCCTGCGGCCTTTTATGGGAGTGTTTAGGCCATTCCCATTGAGAGTTATCATTTAAATATATGCTTTTATTGACATCATGTTGCCTGCAAGGTCCTTGTTTCTATAGATTGTCTCTGTAAATTTCTGTTCCATGACACTCTTTGTTTCTTTCTTCTTTTATAGAACCCCCCTTAATATTTCTTATAGTGCCAGCTTGGTGGCCATATACACTTTAAAACCTTGCCAGTCTTGGTAGTTCTTTATCTCTACACCCATTTTGAATGTCACCTTTGCTGGATAAAGTATTCTTGGCTGCATGTTCCTCTCATTTAGTGCCTGAATATGTCTTGCTAGCCCTTTCTGGCTTTCCAGTTTTCTGTGGACAAGTCTGATGTTATTCTGATGGACTTTCCTCTATACATAGGGAAACTCTTATCCCTAGATGCTCTCAAGAGATCTTGTCTAAAATTATGGTCATCAGTTTCACAATCAAATATCTCGAGGTCCTTCTAGATTCATTGATATTGGGGCCTATGTTTTCTGCCTCTAGGACACAAAAGCTGGTTCCATTCCACAGTTTGAGAAAGTTTTCATCTAGAATTTGTTCAAATATATCTTCTAGTCTTCTTTCTTTCTCCTCCCCCTCAGGGATCCCAATAATTCTGACGTTGGAATGTTTCATGGTGTCATTTATTTCCTTAATTCTGTTTTTATGGCTTCTAAGCTGTTTGTTCCAGACCTCCTCCTTATCATTTTTCTCTATCAGTTTGTCCTCTAGATCACTAATTCTATCTTGTGCCTCAGTTACCCTAGCTGTTAGAGAATTTAGATTAGATTGGATTGCATTGATAGCATTTTTAACTTCTTCCTGGACAGCTTTCACTTCTGCCCTTAGGGATTCCAAGTTTTCACTAATTTTTTTTCAACCTAGCCATTGCCTGGATAATTTTTACCCTGAATTCCCTTTCTGATATACGGTTTATGTCCATATCCAGTAGCTCTGATGGAGAGGGCACAGTCTCTGAATTTTTCCTCTGTTGGGCATTCCTCCTCCTAGTCATTTTGGTGAGAGGTGTTTGAGGGGATGTATAGTTGATTATATCAATCGCAGTCCAGGCAAGGTGCACCCTGGAATGTTTCTGAGCAATCGGAAGTCACCACCAAAAAGAAAGAAAAAAGAAAAAAAGAGAGAGAGAGACAGAAAAAAGGAGAGAAGACCCATCCAAAATGGGTCCCAAAGGTAAGATTTATAAAGTATACAAACAAAAGCAGACAAATAAAAAGACTGACAAAGTTAGTGACAAGAAAAAAAAAAAAGAGAACCCAGCCAAAATGAACCTCAAGTATAAGATTTATATAATACCAGAACAAAAGAAAATACACAGAAACACTGACAGAAGAAAAATATGGGAGGCTGGTTATAAATCCTCAATGTGGGCGAGGAAAGTTGTTTTGATTCTTCCTGGGTGTATCTTGATATCATTGTTAAAGGACTCAAATTTCCAGAGATAAAAGAAGAATAAAACTGGTTCATATATAGTGGTAATATTAACTAGGGAAAGAGGATTATCTTGATATATCTATATATATATATATCTATATATATATATATCTATATAATATTAAAAATAGAAAAGCAAAAGAAAAACAGGTATATGTATAAAAAATTCAAGTTAAAAGGTTATTATGGAATATGTTTTATTGAACCTCTCGTTGTAATGGCAAATAGTTAAAAAAAAACTTAAACAGAACAAGAATAGTGAGAAAGAATTAAAAATAAAAGTTTTATCTATGAAATATATAGGTTTTAGCGTCATACCAGGAGATTAATATACTGTTTTCCCCCTGCTATTGGGGTTTACAGCTTTATGGGGACCCTGTAGTGGTCATCTACTTGTTCTTTTGGCTGGCTTTCTGGGGGAAGGGGCCTGCTGCATTGTTTTTCAGTCAGTCTTGCTTGGGTTGAGTCCTCCTCCTCCCCATCAAGGGGCTGGGCTCTGTGGAATCCAGTTCTTCAGGCTTTTGTTCTCTGGAGTTTTTTCTCTTTGGCAGCTTTTTGTGGCTTTTCAGAGGTTTCATGGAAAGCAAACTGCATCCTGACCTCCATCTCAAAAAGAAGCCTCAGTCTGCTCCCCTCTGGGTGGTCCAGAACTCAGACTATCCCCCCCCCCCCGCAAACTCTGCTGAGCAGTGCAACCTCCTACAGGCAGTGCACATCCACAGCCACCATCTCAGGTTTCACCCGAAGCACCCACTTGTCTCTGCACCTCTGCAACTAAAACCATGAGTGATATTGGTCCAGGGAGCCCACTTCCCATGGCTGCCTTTGCCAGGACTGCTGTCTGTGGTCCAGACTTCCCGAGAGATCCCAACCAAAGATTGCACGCTGAGATTTTCATGCCTGGGCTGGGAGTGTTCAGACTCTCAGCTGGTCCTAGAGACCACCTGCTAGCTCCTGCACAGAGCTCTGTCATGCGTGGTTGGGGAGCGCATTTCAGGCCCTATTTGCACAGTGTGCATGCAGAGTGGAAAAGGCTGTGGTTCTAGAGAGCAGGGGCTGCTGTCCACACTAGATTCCCTCATGGGCATTGTCAGGAGTGTGCCTAGCCCAGCACTGGTGCAAGCAGCAGAAACCGGGGGCTCAGGGACCACAGCCTGGAGGCTTTGTCGCACCCTATCTGGCACGGGTGGTCCCTGTCAGTGGTTGTTCTGGATCTGTGATCTTAGTCCCATGCCCATGACTGCCTGATTCCACCAGTTGCCCGTTAAGATCTTTTGCTCTTTTTGAGTGCTTTTAATGAGACTCCAAGTTAATGCTGGTCCCCAAGCACAGGGCACTTTTTTATTGGGGTATTTCTTTCCAATAGGTCGCTTCTGGTGGCTTCCTCCCCATTCTGTTTATCCTCCAATATCAGTCTGATTGTTCCCAGTACGCTTTATCTCTTCACTGGAGTCTTCTGCCCCCATAGAGATCCAGAATTTTATAATCCTACATCTCAGGCTGATTTCATGGGTGTTCAGAGTGCTCTGGTAGATAATTAGCTCACTTTAGGTGACCAGTTGAAACAGGGGCTCCTACTTCTCTGCCATCTTGCCCCTCCTCCTATGTTTAACTTTCTGAGGAAACTCCACACTGTTTTCCAAAGTGGCTGCACCAACTTGCATTACCACCAACAATGTAAGAGGGTTCTCCTTTCTCTACAGCCTCATCAACATTTGTTGTTTCTTTCCTTGTCAATTTTTGCCATGCTAACTGGTGTAATGTTGTATCTCAATATGGTGTTGATTTTAATTCTCTGATGGTTAATGATGAATATTTTTTTCATGTGTCTGTTAGCCATTTGCATGGCTTCTTTGAAGAAGTGTTTGTTCATGTCTTCTGCCCATTTTTTTGACTTCATTATTTGTTTTTTGGGGGTTGAGTTTGAGAAATTCTTTATAGTTCTTGGATACCAGCTGTTTATCTGTAGTGTCATTTGGAAATATCTTCTCCCTTTCTGTGGGTTGCCTCTTTATTTTGTTGACTGTCTCCTTTGCTGTGCAGAAGCTTTTGATCTTGATGAAGTCCCAAAAGTTCATTTTTGTTTTGTTTCCTTTGCCTTTGGAGACATGTTTAGAAAGAAGTTACTGTGGCTGAGGTCAAAGAAGTTACTGCCTATGTTCTCCTCTAGGATTTTCACAGATTCCTGCCTCAGATTGAAGTCTTTTATCCATTCTAGTTTATCTTTTTGTATGGTGAAAGAGAATGGTTGAGTTTCATTCTTCTATACATAGATGTAGAAATTTCACAGCACCATTTATTGAAGAGACTGCCTTTTTTCTTTTTCCTGCTTTGTCAAAGATTAGTTGACCATACAGTTGAGACTCCATATCTGGGCTATCTATTCTGTTCCATTGATCTATGTGTCTGTTTTTGTGCCAGTACCATCCTGTCTTGGTGATCACAGCTTTGTAGTATAGCTTGAAATCAGACAACGTGATGCCCGCAGCTTTGTTTTTCTTTTTCAACATTTCCTTGGCTATTGAGTGTCTTTTCTGGTTTCATACAAATTTTCAGGATTGTTTGTTCCAGCACTTTAAGAAATATTGTTGTTATTTTTATCAGAATGGTGTTGAAAGTATAGATTGCTCTGGATAGCATAGACATTTTAACAATGCTTATTCTTCCAATCCATGAGCAGGGAAAGTTTTTCCATCTTTTTGTTTCTTCTTCAATTTCTTTCATAAGAGTTCTGTAGTTTCTAGAGTATAGATCCTTATCCTCTTTGGTTAGGTATATTCCAAGGTATCTTATGGTTTTTGGTGCTATTGTGAATGGAACTGATTCCCTAATTTGTCTTTCTAAAGTTAATTGTTATTGTATAGAAAAACAACTGATTTCTGTGCATTGATTTTCTATCCTGCCATGTTATTGAATTGCTGTATAAGTTCCAGTAATTTGGGGGTGGAGTCTCGATTTTCCACATAGAGTATCATGTAATCTGTGAAGAGTGAGAGTTTGACTTCATTGCCATATTGAATACCTTTTATTTCTTTTTGTTTTCTGATTGCTGATGTTAGGACTTCTAGTTCTATTTGAACAATAGTGGCAAGAATGGGCATCCTTGTCGTGTTCCTGATCTTAAGGGAAAAGCTCTCAGCTTTTCCCGATTGAGAATTATATTCCCTGTGAGATTTTCATTGATGGATTTTATGAAATTAAGGAATGTTCCTTCTATCCCTATACTCTGAAGAGTTTTAATAGGGAAATTGTGCTCTATTTTGTCAAATATTTTTTTCTAAATCAATTGAGAGGATCATATGGTTCTTGTCTCTTATTGTGTTCTATCACATTGATTGATTTGTGAATGTTGAACCACCCTGGCATCCCAAGAATAAATTCCACCTGGTTGTGGTGGATAATCTTTTTAATATACTGCTGGATCCTATCAGCTACGATCTTGTTGAGAATCCTGGCATCCATATTCATTAGGGATATTGGTCTGAAATTCTCCTTTTTGGTGGGTTCTTTGCCTGGTTTGGTGATTAAGGTAATGTTGGCCTCATAGAACGATTTTGGAAATTTTCTTTCTGTTTCTATTTTCTGAAACACCTTCAGTAGAATAGGTATTATTTCCTCTTTGAATGTTTGGTAGAATTCCCCTGGAAATCCATCAGGCCGCGGACTCTTGTTTTTTGGGAGGTTTCGATCAGTTTTTCAATTTTGTTACTGGTTATTGATGTGTTCAATTTCTTCCTGTTTCAGTCTTGGTAATTTATAGGTTTCCAGGAAGCCCTCCATTTGTTCTAGGTTGCTTAAATTTTAGCATATAGTTGTTGATAATAATTTCTGTTACTTGTTTCTATTCCCTTGGTGTTGGTCATGATCTCTCTCCTTTCATTCATAATTTTATTAATTTGGTTCCTTTCTCTTTTCTTTTGGATAAATTTGGCTAGCGGTTTATCAATCTTATTAATTCTTTCAAAGAGCCAGATTCTAGGTTCATTGATGTGTTCTACTATATTTCTGGTTTCTAGTTCATTGATCTCTGATCTAATCTTAATTATTTCCCTTTTGCTCGGCTTAGTTTTATTTGTTGTTCTTTCTCCAGTACGAGGTGTAAAAGTTAACTTGTGTATTTGGGATTTTTCTTTTTCTTTTCTTTCTTTCTTTTTTTCTTCTTCTTCTTTTTTTTTTTTTTTGCAGTATCCCATAGGTTTTGGAAGGACATGTTTTCATTTTCATTGGTTTCCATTAATTGTTTATGTTCTTCTTTAATTAATTAATTAATAACTTCCTTCTGTATCTCTGACTACAGTCTTTAGCTTAAAAAGTAATTTTTTTCTGATATGAGAATTGCTACCCCAGCTTTCTTTTGAGGTCTGTTCTCATGAAAAATTTTCTCCATTCTCTCACTTTCAGTCTATATGTAACTTTAGGTTCAAAATGAGTCTCGGGGCACCTGGGTGGCTCAGTGGGTTAAAGTCTCTGCCTTCAGCTCAGGTCATGATCCCAGGGTCCTGGGATCGAGCCTCGCATTGGGCTTTCTGCTCAGCAGGGAGCCCTCTTCCCCCTCTCTCTCTGCCTGCCCCTCTACCTACTTGTGATCTCTATCTGTCAAATAAATAAAAAAATCTTTTAAAAAATGAGTCTCTTGTAGACAGCATATGGATGGGTCTGGTCTTTTTATCCAATCTGCAAACCTGTGCCTTTTCATGGGATCATTTATGCCAGTCACATTGAGAGTGATTATTGGAAGATATGATTTTGTTGCCATCATGATTTCTGTGAAGTCCTTGTTTCTATACATTTTCTCTGTAAATTTTTGGTCTCTATTACTCTTGGGATCTTTCTTCCTTTATAGAACCATCCTTACTATTTCTTGCAGGGCCAGATTGGTGATCACATATTCTTTCAGTTTCTGCCAGTCTTGGAAGCTCCTTGTCTCCCCATCCACTCTGAATGATAGCCTTGCTGGATAAAATTTCCTTGGCTGCATGTTCTTCCCATTCAGTACCCTGAATATGTTTTGCCAGCTCTTTCTGGCTTTCCAGGTCTTTATGAACAGGTCTGATGCTATTCTAATGTTCATCTCTCTGTATGTAAAAATCTCATCCCCGTAGCTGATTTTAAGATTGTTTCTTTGGATCTAATATCTGTGAATGTTATTATATTTTTAAAAAATATTTTATTTATTTATTTGTCAGAGGAAGAGCAGAAGCATGGAGAGCTGCAGACAGAACAGACAGAGCAGGCAGAGCAGGTAGAGTCAGAAGCAGGCTCCCCACTGAGCAAGGAGCCCAATCTGGGATTCAGTCCCAGGACCCTGGGATGATGACCTGAGGTGAAAGCAGACACTTAACTGAACAAACCACCCAGACATCCCATGAATTTTACTATATTGCAACATTGGTGTGTTTTCATTGTTCTTAGGTTATGAGGGTTCCTCTCTGCCTCTTGGACAGGAATGCTTGTTTATTTCCCAGATCAGGGAAGTTCTTAGCTATGATTTGCTCAAATATATCTTCTAGACCTCTCTCTTTCCATCCCCTCAGGGATTCCAATAATTCTGACACTGAAACATTTCATAGCATCCTTAATCTCTCTCATTCTGATCACTTGGGCTTTAAACTGTTTTTCCCAGGAAGCTTCTGTTAGCTTCTTTTCTATCATCTTGTCTTCTAGATCACTAATTCATTCTTCTGACTCATTTGCCCTAGCAGTTTAAGTATCCAGTTTAGACTACTTTTCATTCATAGTATTTTTAAGTTCAGCCTGATTAGATCTCATTTCTGCCCTTAGAGATTCTATATTGTTGTTAATATTTTTCTCAAGCCAATATATTGACTTCATAATTATTACTCTGAAATCTATTTCTGACATCTTGCTTATATCCATATCCATTAAGTCTGTGGCAGAAGCCACAGTCTCTGATTCTTTCTTTTGTTGGGGGGTTCCTCCTCTTAGTCATTAGGTTGAAGGGATGTTGAGGGAATGTACAGAATCCAACTTGTTAACCACGACTCAGGGAAGATGCATCTGTTTTATAGGGACCTTAGAGTTGTCATCCATCTGTTCTTCCAACCTGTCTTCTGGGAGAGAAGACTGCCACACTCTCAGGCAACCCTACTTGGGCAGAGTTTCTCTGCCCTCTGTCAGGGGGCTGGGCTCAGTAAAAATCTTTTTTTTTTGGGGGGGGGGGCTTTTGTTCTCTGGAAGCTTTCTGTAGCAGCTTTCTTTGTCACTTCTGAGAGTCAGAGCAAAAGTGACAACATCCAAACCTATTTTAGAACAGAGCAATCACAGTCTGTTCTTCACTGAGCTCTCCAGACCACATTGACTCCATTTTTGTCTGCCTGCTAAAAACCAGATCTTCCCTGGTTGTGTGCCCCACAGCAACACTCTTAGCTGTGGAACCCAGGGCTGAGGACTTGTCTATCCTTTGTGCTTCTTAAACTGCAAGCTGCCCCTGGTTTGTGTGCATGCACACCCGCATCTCCTGGATTCTATATGGGGACTGCACTAACGTCTATCCCTACTGCTCCCAGTCCATGAGTCTGTGCCAGGTCCCCAGCAAAAGATGTCTTTGTACTCCAGTGTTATATCACCTTCCTGGAACTAGCTTATGGTGGCTTCTTTCTCCTTCTGTTTATCTTCTAATATCTGTACACAGAATCACGTCTCTTTGCTTCATACCTGAAGACCTTTGGAGATATTCTGTTTGTAGACAACCAGATATATATTCCTACATCTCAGACTGATTTTGTAGGTGTTATTCAGCATGGATTGGTAGATATCCAGCTTAATTCAGGGGACCGGGTGAAATAGTGTCCCCTACTCTTCCACCATCTTTTCTCTATCTCACAAAGTAATTTTATTCTAGTGATTCTGAAAAGACACTCATACACCTTTCATTATTCTCCTAATCTCATTTCAAAATTAAAACTTCTCTTCCTTAGTGCATATGTTCTTATTATGCCTTATTACATTTTGCCCAGATATTATTCTTGGGTTTAATATGAGAATTGTATCTATCACTGATAGTATCATTTAGTATCTGTAACAATACCATCTTGTAGTTTTTGAATTAAAACATAATTCACTTTGTATTATGCTATTCTATTATTTCTATTATGCTGAAACCTGTCCATTAGGTTCTGGACTTGAGACCAGGGATTCATTCAGAGTCATCAATGCACAGCTCTCCAATGACGGCATACAAACCATGTTTACTGGAATCAACCAATGGCAAAATCCCTTTACCAATTCACCAAAATGATCTATTTCCCTTTTAAAATGGATTAATAATTTCATTTTGTAACCAAACCAAGTGCCTACTTTTCTAGAAAATAAATGAGGCTGAAACTGTTGTTTGGTTAGCTACTGTGGAAATCGGCCAAACTGATTTGAAGACAGATTAGAGAAAATATGTTTTTGTTTGTTTGGTTGGTTGGTTTTTGTTTGTTTGTTTGTTTGTTTTTTGGTCACTGCCAGTGCCTAAGCATGTATCTGCCTGGGCTGCTCTTAAAATGCCAGTCAAGGCACTGAATATCAGTTACCTGTCCGGTCTTTTTTGTAAACATTACATCTCCTACACTAAATGCAGTATCCCACAGGGCTCTTGAATTACTAAGACATCTCATTCCTCACCCCATCCTACCTTGCATCTTTTGGGGACAAGGAGTCTACATTTTCAAATTTTTATGTTTTGATGATTGTAAATTGTCCCTTCTGTTCCATTCCTTCACCTGGTGGTTCATCCCTTCCTTATTTCCCAAAGAAAAGAGAGAGCACCCTTCACTAGAAGACCTTTATTTTATTCCCTCTGACTTAAAAATTATTAAGTTTCTTCAAACTTCCAGATGATTACTCCAACAGAAATGAACAATGGAATGTAATAATGTATTTAAATGTTAAAGTCAAACATTAACTCAAACCCTGTATGAAATATTACATTTTTAAAATTTTAGCCATAGAATTTTCCAAGGTAATTTGGGAAATCTAACTTCTTTCTAATAACATGGTAGCTCAATGTCAGTGGTATAAACTATTTCAAAAGAAAAAAAAATGCAAGCAAATTCTGTTTGACATTAGAGAGGGAAGAATTGTGTAAAATTAAGATGTGAAGTTATGTCAGTTCCAAAAAACAGATTTTCAGGTTTGAAGGTGGTAGTACTTTAAAGATTACCCTTCAAAATGCTTCTATATACTAGATTAAAAATAAAAATAATAATAATAAGCTTAAAGAAAAGTAACCTGAAAGAAGTAGCACTTTATTATCAATTAATTTGACTTTTATTCAAAATAATTAAAAAAAATTCTTCTGTTTCATGGGCTGCTTATTTTGGCACAACAATATTCTTGTGTTTTGGAATCATTGACTTAAAATAAACATAAAGTCACTTTAAAACATACCAACTTTTTCTGACTGAATTAATTTCTAATTTAGTTAAGTTTTCTGTGATTCTGATGATTGAGAACATGATCAGAGACCAAGATGTTTGTTATGCATCATATATCTCAAGCTAAGACTTCACAGAAGTTGGACATGGAATTTGGCCTTTTAAACTTCAACTAATAATCATCTTTTATTTTTTTCTACATCTTGACCTTGTTTTTTTTTTATTTTTTCCTCTGCTTCATCTCAAAACAAAAACAAAAACAAACAAACAAACAACAAAATAACTAACAAAAATGGTTTTACTACCAGGTACTTGTGCTTAGAATCCTAACCTTTAATCCTTTTTTCCCCTTCACTGAAGTTACTAAAATTACCTATGAAAAATGAAAGGTTTACTTTTCTTAAAAAAATAAAAATTAATTACATAAATAACTATTATTTTCATGATCCTACTGTTTAACTCTTCAGGGCTTCTTTTTTCTTTTATTTCCCTTCCATTTAACTCCCATATCATTTCTTGTTTTTGCTATTTCATGTATTCTATTCATCCTCTCCCTTTCATCCTACTGTTTGGTTAATTCAGCAGCAAGTTTATGAAAGCACATTTTACTGAATCATAAAGAAACAAATGGCTATAAATATGTGTCACTACATACAGACTTTAGATGACACTTAGACAGAATAGAAGGTAATACAGTATAAGAAAGACCGATTATTAATGCACCACACAATAGGTTTATGGTAAGCAAAGGAGCAAGCTAAGAACCTTGTGCTCTTTTTTCTGGCATCCTGCTATTAGATTTCATTCCATTTCTTTCTTTCTTTTTCTTTTTTCTTTCTTTCTTCTCTGCTATTAGATATCTTGAAATAGAAAAAGAGGACAGAAAATGAGGCTTGAATTGCTGTGATATGCTTTGTCTTAGAATAAGTGTCATTAGAATTCCTGCTTTGCACCACACATCAGGTAATGGTAAGCCTCTTTTAGGCACTGCATAATAAAGACTTTTATTTATTTAGTTTGAGAGAGAGACAGACAGACAGAGTGAGAGAGAGCACGAGAGGGGAGGTCAGAGGAAAAAAAAAAAGCAGACTCCCCATGGTGCTGGGGACCTTATGTGGGACTCGATCCCAGGACTCTGGGACCATGACCTGAGCTGAAGGCAGTTACTTAACCAACTGAGCCACCCAGGTGCCATAGGCACTGCATTATAATTCATACCCAATGCTGTCTCGCGGCTACCTCAAGGACTTGGGAGCAGATTTATGGAAAGTCTCTTTGGCTCTCTGCTGCCCACAGTTGACCAAGGGACTTAAAAAATACATAGAAAATAATAAAAATGCTTGAGATCTCCACTTCTTTATCTACAAGTGTTCTAATACTCTCAGAAGCTTCTTGAACAGATGGACAGAGGGTCCAGAGTTATTTTCTCCCCCAGGGTCTCCAGTACTTTGGCAGTCATGCAGATCCTAGAGAGGGACTTCTGGGGTGGCAGAAACATGAGATTCTGTATTCTCCATCTGATCCCTTAAGCTTCTGTTGCTGCTATAGATTTTTTATTTAGCCAATAGACTCATGCAAAGCAATAAAATGGGTAGTGCACAATAATGAAAGTGAGCATGGTGGCAAGAAAAACAAAGAAACAATGGGGGTATGGTTCTCCAGTTTTAGTAATTCAATTTACCACAGATTTCTCAAGCACCAACTATATACTTGATATTTATATTGACCATAAACCTCAAGATAACCTGCTAAGTTAATATTAACTAGAACCTTCAGTACCTGAGATACACTGATTCTAGGGAGTTCCTAAAATAAGTTTTAATGAACCTTTGAGCATGTTTTTTATTTGTAACAAAAACATACTTATTCTTTGATAATATTTGTTATATTAACTTTTTACCAATTAGAATATTAAATTTCATTTCATTACTGTTATTGATTTCTATTATAGTATAATGAAATGATATAAATTTAAGACAATAAAAAATTATGAACAAATTCTCCCTAGTTAATTGAGTAAGTGTTTACTTACCAAATATATAACAGGAAGTCTGTGAATAAGGTGCTAACAACTTAGTAATTCCTGACCTCACTAAGCTTTCTAGCAACTGTGGGATACAGCAGAGTCAATAAAGAGTTGCTACATAAGATTATAAAGGCCATGAAGAGGAGCAAAGGTGTTATAAGAAACTATAGGATAGGCCTTTCTGAGATGGGTGGAGATTACTTCCTGCAGAGATATAAATGATATCAACACTGAGATCGAAATGACTATAAGTTATTGGATCTCAGAGGAATATTTTTTTTAATTTTTTTTTGAGGGAGGGAGGGATGGTAGCTCAGCTGGTGAGAGAGAATCTTAAGCAGGCTCCACACTTAGTGGAGCCTCACATGGGGCTGGACCTTACAACCCTGAGATCATGACATGAGTGGAAATCAAGAGTCAGATGTTTAACTGACTGAGCTACCCATGTGGCTTGGGGCTGGGAGGATTATTCTAATCAGAGAAAAAGTGCACTGGAAGAATATTGCAGACCAAATATTAAACCATTAGTAGTTTGAAATAGGCTGTTGGAGTAGTTAGTCTGCAGAAATCAATAAATGCAACAAATCAGGGCCTTACTCTCCTTCATGCCCCTCCCCCACTAGCACTCCACTGGAAGTGAGTAAGCTTACAATAAATTAAGAAACTAAAAGTAGTGTGCATAGCTGGAATGGTAAAAAAAAAAAAATAAGGTTGGAAAAGTAAGTAGGGGCCAGATCTTGAAGGACCTCTTAATCCATAATAAGGAATTTGGAATTTCTCAAGAAGAGGAAGGGAAAGAAACGAAGAGTTTTAAAGAGAGAAAGTCTTGATTCTGTTTGCATTTTTAAATGCAAAATGTGACAGTAGTATGAAGAATATTCTGGACAAATACCATGTGTGTTTTCTTGTAAACAAGTTGAAGGACATGCTGTGATTTGAAAAATAGGAAAAGCATTCTTTTTTTTTAAATTTTTTAAAGATTATTTATTTATTTATTTGACAGACAGAGATTACAAGTAGGCAGAGAGGAAGGCAGAGAGAGAGGAGGAAGCAGGCTCCCTGCTGAGCAGAGATCCCAGATGTGGGGCTCCATCCCAGGACTCTAAGATCATGACCTGAGCCAAAGGCAGAGGCTTTAACCCACTGAGCCACCCAGGTGCCCCTAGGAAAAGCATTCTTAATGTAACAAGGGTATATTTGGGGCAGACTTACTCCCATGGTGTATTTTGATGGTGTGTGCTCTAACAGATGAGCAAGGAAGGTAAAATAGATTATGGCAACTGATTCATATGTTGTTACCTGTAAGACAGTAGCCATAAATGGAAGCCATGTGTTGCATTCACTACAATGTCAATTTGAGCATTAAGGCCAAAGAGAAGGCCAGCCAACACATCATTTGTTAACCTACTATGTATATAATTCATTAACTATAATATAATACATTAACAATTTCTAAATAACTACTAGGGACACCTATAAAGTTAATGTGAGGGGCCTATATTGGTGGCATTTTACACTGAAATTTGAAATAATGTTATACATCATAAGCAATGTGAATTGATTCATTGGATATATTTATAAATATATTGTTTCATGTATATATTGCATGATTATGATTTACTGTTTATATTTATGATTCAGTAGCTTTTCTGGATAAAAAGGAAAATGTATGACTGATTTTATAAAAGATAAAATTCACAAATTTAATAAGTAAAATTTTGCTATAGTCCAAATAGGAAATACACAAAGTTCTGGGCAGGTTTCAGTTGGAATGAGTCATTTACCTAGTGAAGGAATCTACTCAATGGCTCCACATCTGCATCTCAATAAAGCCTTGTTGTTAGTCACTTTGCCACAGACAGAGTAAATAGAAGAACTAAATAGAAGGGCACCACTTCTTGGATAATTAAACTCAACATTTTAAAAATGTCAACATTCAAAAGATGAATCTATCAATTCCCAATAAAATGTCAAGAGAATTTTTTAATGAAATGTGCTGAGTCAAAATTATATATGTTGAAATAAATGTGTAAGAAGAGCTAAGAAAATTCTAGAAAAAAGGATGAATGAAGGGAACTTAACACTACTAGATACTACCATGTGTTGTATAGCTATGGTAATTATAGAATGAGATACACATAAATCTCAAGAGACAGATTAATGGAACAGAAAAGAGATGCCAGAAATAGTCCCAAGTACATATGGAAATTAAATACACAATAAAGGTGATATTGCAAATTGATAGATTTAAAAAAAAATAAACATTAAAATGAAGCCATAAAAGCACTAGGAGAAAGTATGATACAGTTTAAAAAGTAATCTTGGTACAGGTAAGGACTTGGAAAACATAACAGAATACAGAAACCACAGGAAATGAAACAAAAATTTGAATGGATGCAATAAAACTTTTCTACAAGATAAAACATCAAAACAAACTATAAGTATAGAATCAAAACAAACTAAGTAAATAATATAACGGCAATGAAATATGTGTGACATATAAAAAAAGAATTGTTAGTAATATATACAGAACAAATCAGTAGGAAAAGAACAACAATCTGACAGAAAATAAGCAAAAACCATGAAGACACACTCCACAGAAGAGGATAAAATGTCTTTTAAAGATGTGAAAGTATGCTCAACTTCATTCATTACAAATAAATGCAAATTCAAACTTCAAAGAGATAGAAATTTTCATTTTCAGATTGTCATAGTAGCAGTGTGTGACACTCACATATTTGGTAGGAGGATACATTGGTACAATTTTTTTGAAGTCAATTTGATAATTTATATCCTAATTTCAAATGCAGATATCCTTTCATCCAGTAATTCTACTTTGAAGAATTTACTCCTCATGCATACTTGTATATACATATATACTCTAAGACAGTCCTTGTATCATTACTTGAAATAGAAAAGAAAACAAATGTTATTAGTAGAAAATTGTTTAATAAATTGTGTATCCATATAATAGGATACTATTAAACCATCGGTAAAGAAACAAAGCGTATTTGTCACGACTGAAGGGCAGAATTGTTAAGATATAGTATCAAAGGAATAAAAGGAATACAGAATAGTATGTATAGTATTACTATTATGTAAGAGATATGTGCACAGAAATCTAAATGCAAATGTATGTATAGAATACCCTTGAAAAGACAGAAGAAAGGAGTGTGGAAGAGATCAGATAAATAAATGACAAACTTTTTTGTTTATTTGTTTTGAGTATAGACATTTAATAGCATTTTGTTTCTCAATTTGGGTGTGTCTGGAATCAATGACAGAAATATTATGAGGTTTTAAGGAATACTTCAGGAAAAGCAAAATGTGTTTACTGAGTGAATGATAAAACTTAAATAAAAATTGAAAAAGGTTTTCATATAATACATTTCATCATTGTCATTCATGATATATCTACTAGATGGTAATATACTAGTCAGCATTTTCCAGAGAAACAGAATCAATAGGATATATACAGATATACAGAAAAATTTATTATGAGAGATTGGCTTACATGATTATGAAGACTGAAAAGTCCCATGATCTGTTACCTGCATGCTGGAGGCCCAGGAAAGTCAATGGTGTGGTTCCAATCCAGTCCTAAAGGCCTCAAAAACAGGAGAGCCAACGGTGTGTAACTGAATCTGAGTTTGAAGGCCCAAGAAGAGAGGACTGATGATATTAGTCCCAGTCTAAACCAGGTTTGAGAAGCAGGAAGTCCAGTTTCTTGTTGTGAGTTCATTTCTGGGTTTTCTGTTCTGTTTCATTGATCTACATATTTGTTTTTGTGCCAGTACCATACTGTCTTGATGACTACAGCTTTGTAATATAGCTTGAAGTCCAGAATCATGATGACTCCAACTTTGTTTTCCTTTTCAATGATGCTTTGGCTATTCAGGGTCTTTTGTAGGTCCATACAAATTTTAGGAATCTTTGTTCTAGTTCTGTAAAAAATACTATTGATATATTTTTATGGGGATTGAATTAGAAGTGTATATTGCTTTAGGTAGTATTGATATTTTAACAATATTTTTTTTCTTTTAATCCATGAGCATAGACTCTCATTCCATTTCTTTGTGTCACCTTCAATTTATTTCATCAGTATTTTATAGTTTTGTGTTTTATTTTATTTTGTATTTTATAATTTTTATAGTTTTATATATTTTATAGTTATATATTTTATAGTTTCTATACTGCAGATCTTTCATTTCATTGGTAATGTTTATTCCTAAGTACTGTATGGTTTTGATTACAATTTGAAACAGGATTGATTTCTTAATTTCTCTTTCTGCTGCTTCATTTTTGGTGTATAGAAATACAACAGAGTCCAGTGTGTTGATTTTGTATTCTGTGACTTCACTGAATTTAATTATCAGTTCTATCACTTTATTGGTAGAATCTTTTGGGTTTGCTACCTATAGTATAATGTCACCTGCAAAGAGTCAGAGTTTAACTGCTCCTTGGCTGATTTGGATGCATTTATTTCTTTCCATTGTCTTATTGCTGAGGCTAGGACTTTCAGGACTATGTTAAATAACAGTGGTGAGACTGGACATCCCTGCTTTCTTCCTGAACAAAGAGGAAAATACCTCAGTTTCTCCCCACTGAGGATTATATTGGCTATAGGTTTTTCCTATATGGCCTTTATTATGCTGAGGTATGTTCCCTCTAAGCCTACTTTGTTGAGGGTTTCTATAATCAATGGATGTTGTACTTTGTCAAAATTGTTTTTTTCATCTATTGAGAAGAATGTATGGTTCTTTTCTTTTATTAATGTGGAGTGTCACATTAATTTATTTGTGAATATTGAACCACCCTTGCAACCAAGGAATAAATTCTACTCGATTGTGGTTAATGTTTCTTTTACTGTGTTGTTGGGTTCAGTTTGTTAGTATTTTATTGAGAACTTTGCATCTATGGTTTTTAGGAGTATTGGCCTATAGTTCTCTTTTTTAAATGGAGTATTTATTTGGTTTTGGTATCAAAGTGATACTAGCATCATAGAATGAATTTGGATATTTGTCTTCTTATTCTATTTTTTGGAATAGTTTGAGAATAGGTATTAAGATGGACTTCTGTTTTTTGCGGGGGAGGGGGTTGATTACTGATTCAGTTTATTTGCTGGCTATTAGTCTGTTCAAGTTTTCTATTTCTTCCCATCTCAGTTTTGGTAGTTTATATCTTTCTAGGAATTTATCCATTTCTTCCAGGTTGTCCAATTTATTGGCATATAGTTTTTCATAATATTCTCTTATAATTATTTGATTATTTGTTTTTCTCTGGTATTGCTTCTTATTTCTCTTTTCTCATTTGTGATTTTATTTATCTGGGTCTTTTCTCTCTTTCTCTCTATCTCTCTCTTTTTTTTTTTTTTTGATAAGTCAAGTTGGGGTTTATCAATTTTATTAATTTTTCAAAGAACCAGGTCCTGGTTTCTTTGATCTGTTCTATTGTTTTTGTTTGTTTATTTTTATATCATTTATTTCTGCTCTATTTTTTATTAGTTCCCTCCTCCTGCTTGGCTTTAGGCTTTGCTTGTTATTTTTCTAGCTCCTTCAGGTATAATGTTAAGTTGTTTATTTGAGACTTTTCTTCCCTCTTAATGTAGGCTTGCATGGCTATATACTTCTCTCTTAGGGCTGCTTTTGCTTCATTCCAAAGCTTTTGAACCATGATGTTTTCATTTTCTTTTGTTTCCCTGTATTTTTTCATTTCTTCTTTGATTTCCTGGATGACATTCATTGTTTAGTAGCATGTTATTTGACACCCATGTATTTGTGATCTTTCTAAAATTTTTCTTGTGGTTGACTCCTAATTTCACAGTGCTTTGGTTAAAAAGGTTCATGGTATAATTTTAATCATTTTGTATTTGACAAGGTCTTATTTGTGACCTAATATGTGATCTATTGTGGAGAATGTCCCATGTGCCTTGAAAAACATGTGTATTTTGCTGCTTTCGGATGAAATGCTCTGAATATATCTGTTAAGTCCATCTAGTTCAGTGTGTCATTCAAAGCCTTTGTTTCCTTGTTGATTTTCTGCTTAGGTGATTGTCCATTGCTATAAGTGGGATGTTAAAAACCCCTACTATTATTGTATTATTATCAATGATTTCCTTTATGGTTCTTATTAATTGTTTTATGTATTTGGATGCTCCCAACTTGAGGCATTAACATTTATAAATGTTAGATCTTCTTGTTGGATACACCCTTTTATTATAGTGCCCTTCTTTACCTCTTTATCCCCTACATTGGGACTGAGGCAAGCTTGAGTGAGAAGAGCATTCCCACCAGTCTTTGGATTAAAGTCTAGTTTGTCTGATATAAGAATTGCTACTCTGGCTTTCTTTTGGCATCCATTTGTGTGATAATGTTTCTACATCCCCCTGACTTTCAATCTGTAGATATGTGTTGGTAAAGTGAATCTCTAGTAGGTTGCACAGAGATGGGTCTTATTTTTTTATCCATTCTGTCACTCTTTATCTTTTGATTAGAGCATTTAATCCATTTACATTTATAGTAATTATTGATAGATATGAATTTAGTGCCATCTTATTACTTCTTTTGTTATTATTTCTGGAAGAGATTTTCTCTGATCCCTTCTTGTCTTTGCCACTTTTGCACTCTCTTGTATTAAAAAATTCCCCTTTAATATTTTTTGTAGGGCTGGTTTAGTGCTCAGGAACTCCTTTAGTTTTTGTTTGTCTAGGAAACTCTTTATCTCTTTTATTCTTAATTGTACTTTTACTGGAGAGAGTCCTATTGGCTGCAGATATTTTTCCATTCAGAATTTTGAATACATCATGCCACTCTCTTTTGGCTTGCCACATTTCTATGGAGAAATCTGCAGTCCCTTATGGGTCTTCCCTCATAAGTTAAGGACTTCTTTTGTTTTGCTTCTTTTTAAGATTTGTTCTTTATCAGTATATTTTATAAATATAATTATACTATGTCTTGGTGTTGGTCTGCTTTTGTTGATTTTGATGGAAGTTCTCTGTGCATCTTGGATCTGGATGTCTGTTTCCCTCCCCAGATTAGGGGAGCTTTCAGCTGTTATTTCTTCAAATAAATTTTCTGCCCAGTTTGCTCCCTCTTCTCCTTCTGGGACTCCCACATTTATAGCATTCTTTATTTCTGATTGATTCTCTCTTAAGTCTTTTATGTCTGGGGTAAGATCTCCCTGATGTCTTCTCTTTTTTTCCAAGCCCAGTTATTATCTTTATGTTTGTTGCTTTAAATTCTCCATCAGGCATGCTACTTACACCTGTTTCACTCAGATCCCTGGTGGTAGCCTCATCTTTTTGTTTGTTTGTTTGTTTTTTGTTTTTTTGTTTTTTGTTTTAAATTTGGGATGACTCCACCATCTTGATGTTCTTTCTAAGTCTCTGTCTTCTATGTGTTAGAAAATCCTTTTATGTTTCCTGCTCCTGAAAGTAATGGTTTTATGAAGATGAGGTCATGTAATGCCCAGTGCCTGGCATTTCAGGGAGTGTTTCTGGTGTGTTCTGTGGGTGCTTTGTTGTTGTGCTTTGGGTGCTCTATCCTTAAGGCCAGTCATCTGCAGAGGCTTCACTTGTTTCCTATGGGTAGCCTTTGGTCCTAAGCCAGAATGTGCCTAGTTTTAACTTGACATACTCTGGTTTGGCTGTAAATCAGACCTGATACTACTTCCACTTGAACTGAAGCCATGCAGAACTCTCTCGTCATCAGACATAGTATGGGCAAAGACTCCTCTTGTTCTTTTGGAGGAGGTGCCCACTACATTGGGACTGAGGCAAGCTTGAGTGAGAAGAGCATTCCCACCAGAGTCAGGGGTATATAGCTCAGTATTTCAAGTTAGGCAGACAATATAGGTGTTGTGTTGCTTTCCAGAGGTGTTTTTGTGTTTATGCTGAGGGTCAAAGGAGAGAAATGGTACCAGCAAAATCATTAGTCTTTGAAGAAGTGTCTCCATGAATGCTGCCTCTCAGGGAAGTACTCTGAGAAGAGTGAATAATATTCCACCTGTGTGCCCCCCATGTATTCTTCAAAGTGCTATTTCCATGTTGTTTTCCTTGGGGTTGTTTGCTTGCCTTCTCTTCAGAAGCAAGGCAGTGCTTTCGGTGTCCTTTAAATCTCCAGGCTTTAAGCCCTGCTGGTTGCAAGAACTCATGAAAATCAGCCCATCTCATTTTCCAAGTCAGTGGCTTTGGGGAAACGTTTTCCCTGTGTGTTCCTCTGTGTGTTTTACTCTATTTTGTTCTTCCCTGGGACCATGGCTTCCTCCATTCTACAGCCCCTGCAATCTGTTTCTCTCCTAAACTCCAACTCCATACAACTTACCTTCTTCCATATGGCCTCTTCTCTCCCTTTAGTTGTACAGTTTGTTCTGTCAGTCTTAGGGTTGATTTTTGGGGTATTTAGAATGATTTTATAGTTATCTAGTTGTGTTCCTGTAAATAGATGAGCCTAGGGTCCTCCTACTCCATTGCTATCCTCTCCTCTTACAAGCCTACAGATTTTTTTTTTAGTTGAAGTATAGTTGAAACACAATGCTACATTAATTCCATGTGTACAACATAGTAATTCAATGAACCTATACCTATGCTATGCTTACCACAAGTGTATCTATCCTCTGTCTCAACACCATTATAATACCATTAACTATATTCTCTATGTTGTGCCTTTTATTCCCATGACTAATTCATTCCATAACTGGAAGCCTTTATCTCTCAACCCCCATCACCCATTTCAGCTTAACAGATTTTATTCAGACATAGTCATTCTGGAACTTTGAATAGGAAATTTGAGCAATACATATCCAAGTCAAAGGGGGAAAAAGCCACGTGTTTATCTAAGGAATATTCAAATAGATTCTGGATATATTTTCTGGGCCTATATTTGGAGGTCTATGATCATGGCTTTGAAGTACCTTTCAAAATTTAATAATAATTCCTGTTTTAATATTTGTGTTGCAGTGACATGATGTGTAAACTCTAGTGTTGTAAAAGCTGTTTTGCTGTTGCTGTCATGTCTGCTGACTTAACAATTGATCATCCAACACAAAGAATAAGAAGACCTGGTGCCTGTAGAGTTTAAAGCAACTACCATCAAAAACACATTGCAACATCATGACTCATCAAATAGTGGTACAGATCCGGATTGATAAAGTCCTCAGAAGATAGTGGTCTAACTTTCACCCTAGGTTGAAGAATGACCACAACATGCAAATGGTTGGGGAATGGGTGGGTTTAAATTAAAAATAATCCTGCTGACAGCTAGGCTATGATGGGGAACTAAAAAATGAAGGAGAAACCATAAAAACCATACCTTGACTCAAAAAACAAACCATAAATACTAACTAGTGGAGCTTTAATACCAGCTCTTTCAGACCCATATTTTCTAAGAGAAGACTGCAGATAAACTGATACAACATGAAGAACTGTACCTATGAAGATATGTGTGTGTTCTAAAGATAAGTTTTCTGGAAGATGCAAAGATAGCAGAGGATTAGGGGTCCCTATTTTAGCCAGTCCCCTAAATTGAGCTGGATATCTATTAGAGCATTCTGAACAACCACAAAATCAACTTGAGAAGTAAGAAGATATATCTGGATCTCTACAAACAGAATATCTCTGGCAGTTGGTCTCAGGTATGAAGTGGGGAGCTGTGATTCTGTGGGCAAATATTGGATGATAAATAGAAGGGGGAAGGAAACACCAGGATCCTGTGCCACTGGAGAAAAAAAGCCTCCTGCACTAGGGACCAGGCACAGATTTACAGACTGATAGTGGTGGGGAAAGGATTTTAGGGCAGCCCACCAGAAGGAAACCTGGAGCTGCAGGGGTATGCATGTGAACTGGGTGCAGCTGGTGGTTTCAGAAGTGTAAAAGGGCAGAGACATGCCTGAACCTGGAAACGAGGGCTGGGAGTGCTTGTGTGGCACACACCCCAGGACTCTGCAGTTCTTAGCAGCACAGACAGAAATGGAGACAGTGTGACCTGCAAAGCTTAATGAAGAACAGAATTCCATCTCTCTGTTCTGAGATAGAGGGTTGGATAAAATCACTTCTGCTCTGACTTTCAGAAGGGACACTGCTAGGGAAAGCTGCCAGAGAACAAAAGCTCCAAAAAACCTGTTTTCACTGAGCCCATCCCTCCAAGAAGGGGCAGAGCAACTCTGCTGTGTGACACCCAGGTCACAGTGGTTTTTAGCAACACAGACAAAAATAGAGTCAGTGTGACCTGGAGGGCTTTCTGGAGAACAGTCTGCAATCTCTCTGTTCTGAGACAGGAGTTTGGACACAGTCACTTCTGCTCTTATTCTTAGAAGGGACACAGAAACCCACCAGGGAAAGCTGAAAGAGAACAAACCCCCCCCCAAAGCTGGTTTTCATAGAGCCCATTCCTGCACCACAGGGAGCAAGGCAATTCTGCCCAAACATCATTGCCTGAGTAACAGTGTGGCAGCCTCCACCCCACCCCAGAGGACAGGCAGGAAGAACAAGAGACCAACAACCCTAAAGTCCCTATAAAACAGGTATACCTTGCTTGAGTTGTGGTCAATAATTTGGATTCTGTATATTCCCTTAACCATCCCTCAACAGAAGAACTAAGAGGAGGAGTCAGACTCTGACCTCTGCCACAGAACTAATGGTTATGGATATAAGCAAGATGTTGGAAATAGACTTCAGGGTAAAAGTTATGAAAATAATACCTAGCATGGAACATAAATTCTCTAAGGGCACAAATGAATGTTTATCTGGCAGAATATAAAAAATGTTATCAATGAGATCCAATCTAATCTAGATACTCTAAACACTAGGGTAAATGAGGCAGGAGAACAAAGTAGTAATCTAGAAGAGAAACTGACAGAAAAGAAGGAACAAACAGTTTAAAATCCATGAAAACAGAATTAGAGAAATAACTGATGCCATGAAACATTCCAATGTCAGAATTATTGGGATCCCTGAGGAGGTGGAGAGAGAGAGAGAGAGAGAGGACTACAAGTTGTATTTGAGCAAAGTGTAGCCAAGAACTTCCCTAATCTGGGTAAGGAAAGAGCATTCCTATCCTAGAGGCAGAGAGGCCACCTCCCAAAATCAAGGAGAACAGACTAAAGCCCTGGCATGTAATAGTAAAGGGCGCAGACCTTAGAACCAAATAAACCATCTTAAGGGCAGTTAAGAGGAAGAAATTCCTTATGTACAGAGGTAGGAACATCAGAATAATGTCAGACCTGTCTACAGAGACCTCGCAAGCTGAAAAGGCCTGACAAGACATATTCAGGTTACTAAATGAGAAGAATATGCAGCCAAGAATACTTCATCTAGCAAAGCTCTCATTCAGAATGAATAGAGAGATAAAGAGCTTCCAGGACGAGCAGAAACTGAAAAAAAATATGTGACCACTAAGCCAGCCCTGAAAGAAATATTAAGGGGGGTTCTATAAAAGAAGAAAGACCCCAAGAGGGATATTGAACAGAAATTTACAAAGACAATGCACAGAAACAAGGAATTCACAGGCAACATGATGACAAAAAAAAACATATATTTCAATAATCACTCTCAACATGAATGGCCTAAATGCTCCCATGAAATGGCACAGGGTTGCAGATTGGAGAAAAAGACCTGACCCATCCATATGCTCTCTATAAGAGACTCATTTTGAATCTAAAGATACATACAGACTGAAGGTGAGAGGATGGAGAACTACTTTTTATACCAACGAACCTCAAAAGAAAGCTAGGGTAGCAATTCTCATATCAGACAAATTATATTTTAAGCTAAAGACTGTAATAACAGATAAATAAGGACAGTATATCATTCTTAAAGGGTCTATCCAACAAGATCTAACAATTGTAAATATCTATGTCCCCAACATGGAAACAGCCAACTACATAAGCCAACTGTTAAGCCAAAAAAAGGGGCATATTGATAACAATATGTTAATAGCAGGAGACCTCAGAGGAGGAGTAAGATGGCAGAGGAGTAGGAGACCTAAATTTCGTCTGGTCCCAGGAATTCAGCGAGATTCTCATCAAGCCACTCTGAACACCTACAAACTCAACAGGAGATCGAAGAGAAGATTGGCAGTAATTCTATGAACAGAAAAGTGACCGCATTCTGGAAGGTAGGACATATGGAGAAGTGAATTTGAGGTGATATATAGGAAGATAGACTGCAAGGAGAAGGGCAGGCTCCTGGCAAATATTAGAGCATCAGAGCACATAATTGGAACTTTTAGTAGTCTGCTTCATTGAGGGACATTGCTCCAGAAGCTAAGCAGGAGGTGGACCACAGTGTGGTCTCAGGACCCTCGGGGTCACAGGAAGACCAGGGATACCTGACTGTGGCAGAGTTCCCAGATATCAGAACAGGGAAGGTGGCTGTAAAGACAGAGCTGAGGAGTGGGCTTTCAGCTCAGGGTTGCCTTAACCATGATCCCTGTATTGTTGGGACACAGCTCATTGAGCAGGGACCCCACAAGTGGCAGATTCAGGGAGACCCTCCTCTTCTTCCACCAAGAGGAGTAGTGTGGGGGTGAATTGGGTTTGGAGACCCCAAACAGGTCTGAGTGCCAGAGATAGAAATGCTTGGTCACAGGCTGGATGAGCTCAGAGTGCAGGCAGAGACCAGGAAAACAGGAGTAATTGAATGTTTTTCTCTGTGGACTCACTGAGGTGGGGGGTCTCCAAGCTCTTGGCTTCTCCAGGGCTGGAGATTGGGAGGCTGCCATTTTCATTCTCATCCCCCAAAGCTGTACAAAAAGCTTTAAAGGAACAAAAGCTACTGAGAGCAAACCCTGGCAAGGGCACTACAACTCCGCCTTGGACAAAGACATTTGAGAATCAATGCAAGATGCCCCTCCCCCAGAAGATCAGCAAGAACATCCAGCCAAGACCAAATTTACTGGTGACTAAAAAATGCAAAAACACCAGTGCTAGGGGAATACAGCACAAGGAATTCATGGTTCTTTTCCCATGAAATTTTAGTCTTTCAAAATTAAATATTTTCAGGGTTTTTTTTCCTGTTTTTTTTTTTTAATTTCTCTCTTTCCTGTTTGAACTTATTTTAATCATTTGATGGTATCAATACCTTTCTAAAAATATTTTATTAATTTTCATTTTTTATAGTTATATTCTATCCCTTCATTGTATTTAACCTTATTTTTTATATACATATGTTTTTCTTTCTTTAAAACTTTGGGATACAGTTTTTTTTCTAACATACCAAAATATACTGTAAATCTAGCATACAGATTTGTTCTAGTGTCCAGCCTTATCACATTATCTCCTTATTTTTTTTCCATTTTTAACCTTCTTGTCTTACCAATTCTTTTTTTAAAAATCTTTTTAAATTTTCATCTTTACAATCATATTCCATCCCTTCTTCATGTTTAACCCTTATTTGTTTGTGTGTGTGTGTGTGTGTGTGTGTGCATTTTTTTTTCATTCTTTAAACTTTTGGGAAGCAGTTTCCTCTAATAGATCAAAATAAGCCCAAAATCAAGTGTGTGGCTCTGTTCTATTCACTAACCTAATCATATATATATATATATATTTTTTTTTCTTTTCTTCTCTCCCCAGTTTTGGGTTTCTTCTGATTTGGTTAGGGTATATTTTTCTGGTGTTTTTGTTATCCTTTTAGCATTTTGTTCTCTTATTCATCTATTCCTCTCTGAAGAAAATGACAAAGTGGGAAAACTCACCTTAAAAAAAAAAAAGAGAGGGAGAGAACAAGTGGAAGTACCACCTGTTAGGGACCTAATCAATATGGACATTAGTAAGATGTCAGAACTAGAATTCAGAATGATGATTATAAAGATGCTAGTTGGGCTTGAAAAAAAACATTCTAGAGCATCCTTTTCTGGGGAAATAAAATCCTTTTCTGGAGAAATAAAAGGGCTAAAATCTAACCAAGTTGAAATTTAAAAAAAGAAGTTATTAATGAGGTTCAATAAAATAAAAGGAGGCTCTTACTGATAGGATAAGTGAGGCAGAAGAAAGACTTAGTGATATAAAAGACCAAATGATGAAGAATTAAGCTGAGGAAAAAAGAGATAAATAACTACTAGATCATGAGAGGAGAATTTGAGAGATAAGTGACACCATAAGATGAAACAATATTTGAATAATTGGGATCCCAGAAGAAGAAGCAAGAGAGGGGCAGAAGGTATATTGGAGCAAATTATAACAGAGAACTTCCCTAATTTGGAGAAGGAAACAAGTATCAAAATCCAGGGGGCACAGAGAACTCTCAAAATCAATAAAAATAAGTCAACACCCAGTAATTTATTAGTAAAACTTAAAAGTCTCAGAGACAAAGAGAAAATTCTGAAAGCAGCTTAGGACAAGAGGTCTGTAACTTACAATGGTATTAGATTGGCAGCAGACCTATCCACAGAGACCTGGCAAGCCAAAAGGACTGGCATGATATATTCAGAGTACTAAATGAGAAAAATATGAAGCCAAGAATACTATATCCAACTAGGCTTTCATGGAAAATACAAGGAGACATAAAAAGCTTCCAGGACAAACAAAAACTAAAAGAATTTCCAAATACCAAACCAGCACTACAGGAAATATTGAAAGGGGTCCTCTAAGCAAAGAGAGAACCTAAAAGTGACATAGACCAGAAAGGAACAGAGACAATATACAGTTACAGTCACCTTACAGGCAATACAGTGGCAGTCAATTCATATTTTCAATAGTTACTTTGAATGTAAATGGGCTAAATGCCCCAATCAAAAGACACAGGCTATCAGAATGGATAAAAACAAACAAACAAACAAACAAAAAACTACCAATATGCTGTCTGCAACAGATTCATTTTACACCCAAAGACACCTCCAGATTTAAAGTGAGGAAGGTAGAAAACAATTTACCATACTGATGGACATCAAAAGAAAACTGGGGTGGCAATCCTTATATCGCACAAATTGGAATTTAAGCCACAAACTATAATAAGAGATAAGGAAGGACACTATATCATACTTAAAGGGTCAGTATAACAAGATCTACCAATTTTAAATATCTATGCTCCTGATAAGGGAGCAACCAATGATATAAACCAATTAATAACAAAATCAAAGAAACACATTGGCAATAATACAATAATAGTGAGGGACTTTAACACCCCCTCACTGAAATGGACAGATCATCTGAGAAAAGATCAACAGGGAAATGAAGCTTTAAATGAAACACTGGACTAGATGGATATCGCAGATATATTCAGAAAATTCCATCCCAAAGCAATAGAATACACTTTCTTCTCAAGTGCACATGGAACATTCTCCAGAATAGATCACATCCTGGATCACAAATCGGGTCTCAACCAGTACCAAAAGATTGGGATCATTCCCTGCATATTTTCAGACCACAATGCTTTGAAACTAGACCTCAACCACAAGAGGAAAGTTGGAAAGAACTCAAATACAATGAGGCTAAAGAGCAATGTAGTAAAGAAAGAGGGGGTCAGCCAGGAAGTTAAAGAAGAATTTTTAAAATTAATGGAAACAAATGAAAATGAAAACACAACTGTTCAAGATCCTTGGGACGCAACAAATGCAGTCCTGAGAGGAAAGTACAAACCTTTCTCAAGAAACAAGAAAGGTCTCAAATATACAACTTGAACCTACACCTAAAGAAGCTGGAGAAAGAACAGTAAATAAAGTCTCAATAAGCAGGAGAAAAGAAATAAAAAAGATCAGAACAGAAATCAATGAAATAGAAATGAAAAGAACAATAGAATAAATCAATTAATCTGGTAGCTGGTTCTTTAAAAGAATTAATAAGATTGATAACCCCCTGGCCAGACTTATCAAAAAGAAAAGAGAAAGCACCCAAATTAATAAAATCATGAATGAAAGAGGAAAGATCACAACCACCACCAAAGTAATTAAAAGAATTATAAGAACATATTATGAACAAAAATACGCCAGCAAATTTGACAATATAGAAGAAATGGATGCATTCCTAGAGACGTATACACTACCACAACTGAACCAGGAAGAAATAGAAAACCCGAACAGACCCATAACCAATAAGGAGATAGAAGCAGTCATCAAAAATCTCCCAACAAACAAGAACCCTGGGCCAGATGGATTCCCAGGGGAATTCTACCAAACATTTAAGGAAGAATTAATACCTATTCCCCTGAAACTATTCCAAAATATAGAAATGTAAGGAAAACTTCCAAACTCAGTTTATGAGGCCAGCATTACCTTGATCCCAAAACCAGACAAAGAACCCATCAAAAAAGAGAATTACAAACCAATATCCTTGATGAACACAGATGGGAAAATTCTCACCAAAATACTAGCCAATAGGATCCAACAGTACATTAAGAGGAATATTTTCCATGACCAAATGGGATTTATTCCTGGGCAGCAAGGTTGGTTCATCATTCACAAATCAATCAATGTGATACAATACATTAATAAAAGAAAGAACAAGAACCATATGATTCTCTCAATAGGTGCAGAAAAAGCATCCTTTCTTGATTAAAACTCTTCACACTGTGAATACCATAAACCAATACCATAACAGCCATCTATGAAAAAAAAAAAAAACACCACAGCAAATATCATTCTTAACGGGGAAAAACTAAGATATTTTCCTCTAACATCAGGAGCATGGCAGGGCTGTCCACTATCACCACTGCTATTCAACATACTACTAGAAGACCTAGCCTCAGCAATCTGAAAAGAGAAAGAAATAAATGACATTTGTATTGGCAAAGAAGAAGCCAAACTCTTACTCTTTGCATATGGTATGCTACTTTATGTGGAAAACTCAAAGTTCTCCACTCCAAAATTGCTAGAAGTCATACAGGAATTCAGTAAAGTGTCAGGCTATAAAATCAATGCACAGAAATCAGTTACATTTCTATACACCAAAAACAAGACAGAAGAAAGAGAATTTAAGATGTTGATCATTTTCACAATTGCACCCAAAACTGTAAGATACCTAGGAATGAATCTAACCAAAGAGATAAGGAATCTGTACTCAGAAAACTATGGAGTACTTATGAAAGAAATTGAGGAAGACACAAAGAAGTGGGAAAATGTCCCATGCTCATGGATTGGAAAAACAAATATTGTGAAAATGTCTATGCAACTTAGAGCAATGTACACATTTAAAGCAGTCCCTATCAAAATATCATCAACTTTTTTCAAAAACATGGAACAAATAATACTAAAATTTATATGGAACCAGAAAAGACTCAAATAGCCAGAGGAATGTGGAAAAAGAAAACCAAAGTAGGCAGCATGACAATTCCAGACTACTACAAAGCTGTATTCTTCAAGACAGTATGGTACTGGCACAAAAACAGATCCATGGATCAATAGAACAGAATAGAGAGCCCAGAAATGGATCCTCAACTCTACGATCAACTAATCTTAGACAAAGCAGGAAAGAATGTCCAATGGAAAAAAGACAGCCTCTTCAACAAATGGTATTTGGAAAATTGGACAACCATTTGCAGAATGAAACTGCACCATATCCTAATACCACACACAAAAATAGACTCAAAGTGGATGAAAGACCTCAATGTGAGACAGGAATCCATCAAAATCCTTGGGTAGAACACAGGCAGTGATGTCTTTGACCTCAGCCGCAGCAACTTCTTCCTAGGGACATTGCCAAAGGCAAGGGAAGCAAGGGCAAAAATGAATTCCTGGGACTTCATCAAGATCAAAATTTTTGCACAGCAAAGGAAACAGTCAAAAAAAAACAAAAGACAACTGACAGAATGGAAGAAAGTATTTTCAAATGACATATCAGATAAAGGCCTAGAATCCAAAATCTATAAAGAACTTATCAAACTCAACACCCAAAGAACAAATAATCCAATCAAGAAATGGGCAGAAGAGATGAACAGACATTTCTGCAAAGAAGACATCCAAATGTCCACAGAAGTGCTTAACATCCCTCAGCATCAGGGAAGAACAAATCAAAACCATAGTGAGACACCACCTCATACTAGTCCCAAAGGCTAAAATTAACCAGTCAGGAAGCAACAGGTATTAATGGGGATGTGAAGAAAGGGAAACCCTCCCACACTGTTGGTGGGAATGCACGCTGGTGCAGCCAATCTGGAAAAAAGTGTGGGAGTTATCCAAAACTTGAAAATAAAAGCTACCCTACAACCCAGAAATCACACTACTGGGTATTTACCCTAAAGATACAGATGTAGTGATCAGAAAGGGCACCTGCACCCCAATATTTATAGTAGCAATGTCCACAATAACCAATCTATGGAAAGAGCCTAGATGTCCATCAATGGATGAATAGATAAAGACAAAGTGGGAGACTATATATATATATATATATAATGCAGCCATCAAAACTCCCCAAATCTTGCTATTTACAATGACATGGATGGAACTAGAGAGTTTATGCTAAGTGAAATAAGTCAATCAGAGAAAGATAATTATATGATCTTACTGATATGAGGAAGAGGAATTTGAGAAATAAGACAGAGGGTCATAGGGGAAGGGAAGGAAAAATGAAACAAGATGAAACCAGAGAGGAAGACAAACCATAAGAGACTCTTAATCTCAGGAAACAAACTGAGCATTGATGAAGGGGAGAGGGTGAGACAGATGGGGTGACTGGGTGATGGACATTGGTAGGGTATGTGAGATAGTGAGGGCTGAGAATTGTGTAAGACTGATGATTCAGAGACCTGTACCCATGAAACAAATAATACATTACATGTTAATAAAAAAGAATAGTAAAAGACGTCAACACTCCACTCTCAGCAATAGACAAATCATCTAAGCAGAAGATCAACAACAACAACAAAAAAAATAAGAGCTTTGAATGATACATTGGACCAGATGTACTTCATAGATATATACAGACTATTCCATCCTAAATCAACAGAATTGTCATTCTTCTCAAGTGCAGATGGAACTTTCTCCAGCATAGACCACATACCAGGTCCACATCAAGACTCAACCGGTACCAAAAGACTGAGATGATTCCTTGTATATTCTTAGACCATGCGCTTTGAAACTGGAATTCAATCACAAGAAAAAGTTTGGAAGAAATTCAAACACTTGTAAGCTAAAGACCACCCTGCTTAAGAATGTTTGGATCAACCAGGAAATAGAAGAAGATCGTAAATAATTCATGGAAACCAATGAGAATGAAAACACATTGGTCTAAAACTTATGGGATACAGCAAAGATGGACCTAAGGAGGACATACTTAGCCATCCAAACCTCACTCAAAAAATAAAAGAATCCTGAGTACACAAACTCACTTTTTACACCTTAAAGAATTGGAGCATGAACAACAAATCAAGGCTACCCCTCACACAAGAAGGGAAATAATTAAGATTAGAGAGCAATGAAGTAGAAACCAGAAATACAGTAGAACACATCAATGATACTAGAAGCTGGTTCTTTGAAAGAATTAATAAGATCGACAAACCACTGGCCAGACTTATCCAAAGGAAAAAAAGACCCAAATTAATAAAATTATAAATGAAAAGGGAAATATCATGACTAACACCAAGGAAATAGAAACAATTATCAGAAATTATTATCAACAACTATATACCAATAAATTAAGCAACCTGGAAGAAATGGATGCCTTTTTGGAAACCAATAAATTACCAAGACTGAAACAAGAAGAAATTGACAATCTGAAGAGACCAATAACCAGTAATGAGATTGAAACAGTGATAAAAAAAAAAAACACTCAGTAAACAAGAGTCCAGGACCTGTTGGATTCCCTGGAGAATTCTACCCAACATTCAAAGAAGAAATAATACCTATTCTACTGAAGGTGTTTCAAAAAATATAAACAGAAGGAAAACATTCAGACTCATTCTATGAAGCCAGCATTACCTTGATTCTAAAACCAAGCAAAGACCCCATCAAAAAGAAGAATTTCAGACCAATATCCCTGATGAATATGGATGCCAAAATTCTCAGCAAGATCCTAGCTAATAGGGTTCAATAGTATGTTAAAATGTTTATCCACCACGACTAGGTGGGATTTATACCTGAGATGCAAGTGTGGTTCAATATTTACAAATCAATAAATGTAGTAGAACACATAAGTAAGAGAAGAGTCAAGAACCATATGATTCTCTCAATTGATGCAGAAAAAGCATTTAACAAAATATAGCATCCTTCCCTGATTAAAACTCTTCAGAGTATAGGGACAGAGGGAAATTCCTCAATTTCATAAAATACATCTATGAAAAACACACATCAATTATTATTCCCAATGGAGAAAACTGAGAGCCTTTCCCTTAAGGTCAGGAACATGATAAGTATGCCCACTTTTGCTACTATTGTTCAACACAGTACTAGAAATCTTAGAAACATCAATCAGAGAATAAAAAGAGATAAAATGTATTCAAACTGGCAAAGAAGTCAAACTCTCTTTGCAAATGACATGGTACTTCTTGTAAAAATCCCAAAAAACTCCACCCCCAAATTATTAGGACTCATACAGCAATTCAGTAACATGGCAAGGTACAAAATCAATGTACAGAAATCAGTTGCTTTCTCATACACTAACAATGTTACTGTAGAAAGAGAATTTAGAGAATGGATTCTATTTACAGTAGCACCAGAAATCACAAGATACCTTGGAATAAACCTAACCAAGATGTTAAGGATCTATACTCAAGGAACTATAGAACACTCATGAAAGAAACTGAAGATTACACAAAAAGATGGAAAAATATTCCATTCTCATGGATTGGAAGAATAAACTTTAAATGTCTATGCTTCCCAGAGAAATCTATATTTTCAACATCATTCTGTTCAAAATACCAACAGCATTTTTCACAGTGCTGGAACAAACAATCCTAAAATTTGTATGGAGTCAGGGAAGACCTCAGGTAGCCAAGGAAATGTTGAAAAAGTAAAAACAAAGCTGGTGGCATCATGTTGTCTGATTTCAAGCTATACTACAAAGATGTGATCACCAAAGGAGCATGATACTGGCACAAAAACAGACAGATCAATGGAACAGACTAGAAAGCCCAGATATGGACCCTCAACTCTATCGTCAACTAATATTCCACAAAGGAAGGAAGAACATCCAATAGGGAGAAAAAGAATCTTTTCAGTACATGGTGCTGGGAAAACTGGTCAACTACATTCAGAAAAATGAAACTCGACCATTCTCTTACATCCTACACAAAGATAACTTCAAAACGGATGAAAGACCTCAGGAATCTATCAAAATCCTGGAGGAGAACATACGCAGTAACCTGTTTGACATTGGCCACAGCAATGTCTTTCAAGACACATCTCCAAAGGCAAGGGAAACAAAAGCAAAAATGAACTTTTGGGACTTCATCAAGATAAAAACCTTCTGCACAGCAAAGGAAACAGTCAACAAAACAAAGAGGCAACCCATGGAATGGGAGAATATATTTGCAAATGGCACTGTGGACAAAGGGGCTGAGATCCAAGATCTATAAAGAATTTCTCAAGCTCAACATCCAAAAAACAGATAAGTCAAAAAATGAGCAGAAGACATGAACAGATACTTCTCCAAAGAAGATGTACAAATGGCTAACAGGCACCTGAAAAAATACTCATCATCATTAGCCATCAGAGAAATTCAAATCAAAACCACATTGAGATACCATCTTACAGCAGTTAGAATGGCCAAAATTGGCAAGGCAAGAAACAACAAATGTTGGAGAGGTTGTGGAGAAAAGGGAACCCTCTTATATTGTTGGTGGCAATGCAAGTTGGTACAACCACTTTTGAAAACAGTGTGGAGGTTCCTCAAAAAATTAAAAATAGAGCTACCCTATGACACAGAAATTGCACCACTGGGTATTTACCCCAAAGATACAGATATAGCAAAATGAAGAGCCTTATGCACACTAATGTTCATAGCAGCAATGTCCATAATAGCCAAACTGTGGAAGGAGCTTAGATGCCCTTCAGCAGAAGAATGGATAAAGAAGATGTGGCCCATATATATAATGGTATATTATTCAACCATCAAGAGGATGAATAACTAGCTTTTGCATTGACATGGGTGGGACTGGAAGAGATTATGCTAAGTGAAATAAATCAAACAGAGAAATTCAATAATCATATGTTTTCACTTATTTGTGGGACAAAGGTAATATGGAGGACATTACAAGAAGGAAGAGGAAAATGAAGGCAGGGAAATCAGAGAGGGGGATGAACCATAAGAGACTATGGACTCTGAGAATCAAATGAAGGGTTTGAGAGGGGTGGGCATGGGGGATGGTTTAGCCCACTGATGAGTATTAAGGAAGGCATGAATTGCATGGAGCACTAGCTGTTATACACAACAAATAATCATGGAACACTACATCATTATCTGATGAAGTACTGTATGGTGACTAACATAACATAATAAAAAATAAAGATAAGTTTTCTAACTGTTCCAACTACTTCTCAGTTTACAGATTTGGTCCAATTCCTGTTAAGACCATCCTATAACTAACTTTGGCCTCGAAAATCCCCTAAGTCATCTTCCTTAACCCCCTTCTTTAGAGACACCCAGTGTGGTCCTGGTGTGCATTGTTCCTTGCTTCAGCAAGTCTAGTAAACCAGATTTGGACTGCTGTTGTTCTCTTGGCACATGCCAAGACTATCTTTTCCACTGTCACCCGCTGCTCCCATTCTCTTATATTCTCTTACAACTGACTTGTTTGTGCCTCATTCTTCTCCCATGCGCTGTCAGGAGGCAGCAGTTATGAAACAAAATTATATGTCTGTCTTTGTTTCTGTCTCTATCTCTCTACACACACATACACATGTATATTTCTTCTTTAGAAGAGTAACCCCATTTATTATATATTTTCTAGCTTGGTGGAGTATTAAGAAGTGACTTTTTAATTCTGTGTCTCCCATAAGCAAGTAGCCATAATGGGCTTTCCTTTATTTTGATAGAAACATGGAATACTTGAACTAAAAGTGATATTAGTAATTCTATTATTCAAGGTTCTCCAGAGAAATGAAAGCAATAGTATACACACACATACATATGCCTATACATATACATATATGTGTATACATATGCATATATACATTTTAGTATATATACATATACATATATATATACACATATGTGTGTGTATTTATATAGGGTATATGTAGGATATCTATATATAAAGAAAAAACAGAACAAATAAGATATATGTATCATATCATCTATAATATATATTATATATGTATATGTAGATGCATATAAATACATATATCATACTATGATAGGATATCTATATGTAAAGAGAGGAGGAAGGAGAGAGAGCACTTTATGTTAATGACTTTTTAGATGAAATTAGATCATTTGATTATGGGGGTTTTTCACAACCAAAATCTGTAAGTCAGACTTGAGGCTGAAAATTCAGGCTGCAGTTGATGCTTCAGTCTTGAAGCAGAATTTCTTCCTCTCTGGAAAACCTTTGCTTTTGTTTTTTAAGGACTTCAAATGATTTGATGAGGCCTACTCACATTATTGAGAATAATTTCTTATTTAAAGTCAACTAATTATAGATGGTAGCCACATCTACAAAATATTTTCACAGCAACCTTGAGACTAATTTTTATTAAATAAGTACTATAGTGTAGATTAGTTGATATATATAACTTACCACCATAGTGATCATTTAAACTCAACTAATTTTATACCCGAGAAATTTGAGGCTTGCAGAGAGAAGAAAGATGGCTAATCATCTAGCTAATAAGTTTATAGTATATTAGAATTAGCATCCAAATCTATTTATACTGAGTTCTTACCAATCACAAATGATGTGTATCATTATATTTATGGAGATACTATAATAGTTCCTAAGTACTTTTTTTTTTTCCTAAGTACTTTTTGATCATGGAATTTCTTATGCTTGTGATTTGGAAAGATTATTCTCAGTGTGTTATGAACAACTTATTAAAGGATATATTACCTGCATTGACTGAATGTTATTATCAGTCTTAAGCATCAAACTAAAATATTTAAACATATGGAAATATTGTTGAACTGTTTTACAAATTAAATGACTAAAGGGCACTAAGTTATCTTTTATTTTACATCTAATTTGTAATTTTATTTTAACAAAAATGTCCATTAGTTTCCATACAAAGTAAATTGTGTTTAATTCACATGTTCTTACTTCACAAATTGAATAATATTAATATGTGTCATTTATAAGAATTTGCATTTTTCTCCACTAGGAACACTTAAAAGCTTTCAATGAAAAGCTGTCATAAATTAGTTTCTGAACAATGCTAGCAAATTCAGTGCAAAATAGTTATTTTACAATAAGAAACATGACTTTTAATTTAACAGTTTGAGCTTGTTACATAAGGAGTAGCTTTATAATCGAAGATATGATGCAGTGAGCCCCTCAATTTTCACCTTTTTAAACTAGAATCTCTGTAAATGAACTTGATACTAAATAAACAAAATAAAATGACATGATCTTTTAAGTCACAGAAGAAATGCAAACATTTTGTTAGTGACCTAACCATTTATTCAGGAAAGGAAATCTTTAGTTTCCCAAAAATGCTCAGTAAAAATACCAGTAGCAGTTCAAAAAATTACTCGATGTATTGCAAAACAAAAAGGAACGTGCAAACATGCCAATTTTTTTAAAAGACTGAGCAAAGTATATGAACAGGGAAGTTCCAAACAAGATATTTGAATTCCCAGTAAGAGATGAAAAAAAGTGTTAATTATATTAACAATCAATACACGTAAATTAAAATAAGAAAATAAACTTTTTGCCTACTAAATTGTCATATATTTTAATAATTTTAGAATTGGTGGGATACTTTCTATACTGCTGGTGTTAGTAGATAGATATTTGTCATTTCTTTCTGTAGATCAATTTGGTAACCTAATGAAAATTTTTTTTGAAAAAAAAATTCTCTTTTTCCCAATAATTCAGTTCCTGGGAATTTATCTTAAGGATATTATTGAGCAAATGAGCAAAGATGGATGTACAAGGACATTCATATTTATAATCATTATAAAATCATGTCAAAAGTCATTAAGCTGTTCAATAAGGTATGATTTATTAATGCAACAGAATACTATGCAGCCTTTAAAAGTTGCATATTAATATTAAACAATGAAAAGTCAGGTTATAAAATTTATGGATAGCATTCGTAATGCATGAATCTGTTTTTCAAAGTATAAATGTGTACATTGAGAATACTTATAAATATATACAGAAATGTAGCAGTTTATCTATTTGGGTATTAGGATTATTATTGTTACTGTTTTCTTCTCTAGCTTACTTTCATTTTACGTAACCTTAATAAGTTATAGGAACATGAGTTTTCACTGGAAAATAATGAGTTATGTTTTTTAAATGTACTTAAGAAAGAAAAGATGTTATTAGGCAGTAAATAATTACTTTTCAAGCCTGAGGCATACTGCTATGGGTTGAATTATGTCCTCCCCAACCAAGCTCATATATTTAAGTCTTAATTCCCAATGTGACTGTATTTAGATATAAGACTCTTAGGAGGTAATTAAGGTTAAATGAGGTCATAATAGTAGGGTCCTAATTCCACAGGACTGGTGGCCTTATAAAATAAGGAAAAGAGAGATCTGTCTCTCACCACATGCACTCATGAATGAAAGTCCATGGGAGCACACAATGAGAAGGTAGACAATATGAAAGAGATCTCACTAGAATCTAAGAACACTGGCACCCTAATCTTGGGCTTTTAGAATCCAGAAGTGAAAATTTCCTTTTTTTTTTTTTTAAGAAAATAAATTTTTGTTGTTACCCAATAATTTGTAACGGCAGCCTGAATAGACTAAGGCAAATTTTTTTTTGGTCATTTAAGTAATGATTTTTAGTAATTTATAAATTTTATCCTGTCTAGTCCCAAAGAAATTTAAATTGGCCAAAATAAGGCTATAATTAGTAAGGTCTGTTAAGTCAGGGAAAATAAATTAATCTAGACCCTGAAAAGTACATAGTGTTTGAAAGAGATGTGAGATGGTCTGAAGATGGTGGTGGGAACAGTATAAGCAATGGCATAAAGGTGGGACACTATGAAGCATAATCAAGGGATAAGAAGTAGGCCAACATAAGTATATAGATGAAATAAGACCAGAGGATGATAGGGCTATTATTTTTATCATGAAGCACTTTTTCATAATTGTTACTAAACATTCACAATGGACAAAAATAAGCTACCAAGTGTAATAAAGTTTTTTGAAGTTTTATTGAACTACATTTTGTTTAAAGTTACATAATCAATTTCAAAAAGCGTACTATTACAATTATGGACTTGTACTTCTTTAGGAAGCACTAACTTGCATAAATTTTGAAGAAATGAAGTTTTTGAGCAGAATTGGCAAAGGCCCAATTTGCCCACGTCTTCAGAAAAATAGTAACTCCTATCCAGAGGAGGGGCTAATGGATTCTTGGTCATTTGGCCAGCAATTAGGCTTCTTATTATGTAAATATTTGGAAGTCTGTTACTGTTTTACACCTTCACTTCAGTTTTAAAGATACCCAGTTACATGCTACCTAACATAATCAAAAGAGGGAAAAAGACAGGGATGCCTGGGTGGCTCAGTCAGTTAAGCATCCGCCTTTGGCTCAGTTAGTGATTCCAGGAGTCCCACATAGGGCTCCTTGCTCAGCAGGGAGCCTGCTTCTCCCTCTGCCTACCACTCCCCTTGCTTGTACTTTCTTTCTCTCTCTGACAAATAAATAAATAAAATATTTTTTAAAAAGAAGGAAAAAGGCAAAAGTGCAAAATAAATAGTAGGAGAACAAGGGATGCAGAATATCCACTCATACATTTACTGTTCTCTATGACAGTATTTTATCATTTCCATTCCATCAGCTATTTTTCACTCAACTATAAACAATCATGTCATTAATGAAGAAGACTTGTGTTTATAAAGACAGAGAATTAGATGTATAAGTTGAGGTCAGTGAGAAAGGAAAAGTCAATAGTAATTTTGAGGAAGTGAAAGTCTTAAACTTCAGTGTTTTATGATGCATCTGGTATATAGAATGGTAACTACAAAATTATTCTTGATATGTCATCAGTTTTAGAAAGATACAAACAAAAAATCATCAAATTCCCTTCTTAAATTCCCTTCTTAAAAAATACTTCAGCTAAATTTTAAGGGTCATCAATATGACTTAAAACCAATATTGAGGAGGATGGGTAGGGAAATGCCTGGACTCTTTTCCATTAGTGATTGAGTAAACGTATTATTTGTTCATTCAACAAGCACTTAAAAAGTGTTTACTATGCGCCAAGGTCAGTGGCACTAGAGGTACAAAATGATATGTTTTCTTACCTAGAGATGAGAAAGCTTAGATAGAGAATTGGCCTTCCAAGTGGAATGCACAACAGTTCAGGGGGAGGTGTTAGCAATGAAGGAGAAGGCCAGCAAAGTACTTATAAAAGTATTATCAATTAGGCATTTGTGCAGAACTTTAACAATTATCTTTTAAAATTTTTAAAGTATGCTATTGAGATGAGACTTATCCTCATCTTACAGGAAATTTAAGTTCAATGTGAATGAGTTATTTGCCTAACATCACAGAGTTTGTAAATTGTCAACCATGAACTTGAATCATGTCTAATTCTAAAACCTGTTATTTTGGGCAGAAGACATAAAGAGACACTTCTGAAAAGACATACAAATGGCTAACAGATACATGAAAAAAAATATTCACCATCATTAGTCATCAGGTAGATTTAAATCAAAACTACATTGAGATACCACCTTACACCGGTTAAAATGGCCAAAATTAACAAGACAGGAAACAACAAGTGTTAGAGAGGATGTGGAGAAAGGGGAACCCTCTTACACTGTTGGTGGGAATGCAAGTTGGTGCAGCCACTTTGGAAAACAGTGTGGAGATTCCTTAAGAAATTAAAAATAGAGCCACTCTATGACCTTGCATTACTGGGTATTTACCCCAAAGATACAGATGTAGTGAAAAGAAGGAGCATCAGTACCCCAATGTTCATAGCAGCAATTGCCACAGTTGCCAAACTATGAAAAGAGCCAAGATGCCTTTCAACAGAAAAATGGATAAAGAAGATATTGTCCATATATACAATGGAATATTATGCCTCCATCAGAAAGGATGAATACCCAACTTTTTTATCAACATGGACAGTCCTGGAGTATATTATGCTGAGTGAACTAAGTCAAGCAGAGAGAGTCAATTATCATATGGTTTCACTTACTTGTGGAGCATAAGGAATAACATGGAGGACACTGGGAGAAGGAGAGGAGAAGTGAATTGGGGGAAATCAGAAGGGGAGACTAACCATGAGAGATTATGGACTCGGAGAAAGGAACTGAGGGTTTTGGAGGGGAGGATCGTGGGGGGGTTGGCTGTGCCTGGTGGTGGTATTAAGGAGGGCACATATTGCATGGAACACTGGGTGTGGTGCATATACAATGAATCTTGGAACACTAAAAAAATTAAATTAAATTAAAAAATAATAAAACCTGTTATTTCTTACTACACCAGAAATCATTCCTTCAAGCTATTTAGAGTCAAATTATGCAATTATCTTGTTTCTGGTTTACTCTCCCTCCCCAGCATGTGAGTTCAAGAATTACAATCTGTTTTACTCATTGCTATATCTCCAGTGTCTAGACCAGTATATGACATACATTTGGCATTTATTAACATTTGTTGAATTAATGTAACATAGACATCAAAAGTTATTTAATTGGGGTACCTGAGTGGCTCAGTTGGTTAAATGAACAGCTCTTGATTTTGGCTCAGGTCATGATCTCAGGGTTGTGAGATCAAGCCCTGCATCAAGCCCTGTGTCAGACTCCATGCCCAGTGTGGAGCTGGCTTAAGATACTCTCCCTCCCTCTCCCATTGCCCCTACCCTCCCAAAAGTTAAAGTAGTCATTTTATTATCATTATTATTATAAACTAATTCAAAGAGTGGTGCATGCATTCCAGCAAGGGCAATGCAAAACCATTCATTAGGCTCTAGGAAAAAATTACTATTAGAGCTTCTATTCACATTTCATCTTTTTTAATTTCTATTTTTGTATTTTAAATGTACATAAAATACTGGTACAATAGTACAATATATAATTTTATATCAATAAATAGATATATACTTGAGGTACAGGATTAAAACTTGTTACTGATAGGTGTGTGTTATCAAAAATCTTTGGTAAACACTGATTCAAAGAGAGAAGTACACATGTAAATAAATACCTACTACTTAATATCCCATACACTATGATATATGTGTTTATAAAAATTATTTTAGGTGCAATAGGAAGGGAGTGAGTACTTTTTTCTAGTTTGTGATGGTGATGGTGGTGGGGCAAGTGTTATTAGTGGAATAGGTGGCTAGAAAAAATTTCACAGAGGAAGTGGTGTTTTGATCTTAGAGTCCCTTGGAATCACAGTTCAGGAGTTTGGAATTCAGACTTTTGGAAAGGAGGAGCCATTGGAGAATTTTAAGATGAGAAGCAACATAATACATTTGTATTTTAGGTAAAAGGTCATTCTGCCAATGCAGTGAGGAACTGTTAGCAAGGAGGAAAGCTGGAGGCAAAACCAATCTCAAGAGAGTTCAGCAAGAATTAAAAACAAAAAAAAAAAAAAAAAAAAAACCTTCCAGGGTGTGTTGGTGGCTCAGTTTGTTAAGCATCTGCCTTCAGCTCAGGTCATGATCCCAGGATCCTGGGATCGAGTCCCACATTGGTCTCCTTGCTCAGTAGGGAGCTTGCTTCTCCCCTCTGTCTGCTCTGCATGCCACTCCCCTGCTTGTGTTCTCTTTCTCTCTGACAAATAAATAAAATAAAAAAAAATTAAATCAGACAATTTTTATTTTTTAAAGGTTTTATTTATTTATTTGAGAGAGAGAGAGAGAGAGAGACATCACAAATAGGCAGAGAGAAAGGCAGAGAGAGAGGGGGAAGCAGGCTCCCTGCTGAGCAGAGAGACCAATGTGGGGCTGGATCCCAGGACCCTGAAATCATGACCAGAGCCCAAGGCAGAGGCTTAACCCATTGAGCCACCAAGGTGCCCCCAATCAGAAAATTTTTAAATAAACTTCAAAATGGTCCCTTGAAACAGAGAAATCAAATGTCCTTTTCCTACATTATTGTCTATTATGTATATCCAACAAATATTTCCCACAATTGCCCCCTGTATCTAATTAATACAATCCAGCCTCAATTCTTTCTTTATTGTTGCCCATTAATTTGGGGAAAATTCTTAGTTTATGGTGTTTTGTAAGTCATTTCCTCATGCACTCAAACTGATAAACCAACTTCCCACTATGCTCTTTGAAACTGATACTTTACTTAAATTCTCTCCTGTTCCATGACCAGCCTGTTCTATGACCCTACAGAATACTTCATCTATCCTAGCATCTAAAAGCACCATGTACATTTACCATGCAACACAATAGTGTTGATAATATAAGTATTTATTTGGCTGACACAGGGAAGATAAGTGAAACAGAATCCATGAAATTCTCCAGTGCCAGTTTGATATGCTGTTTCTATCTAACTTGGGTCACTGTCATGCAGACAGATCTAAATGTATAACTAAAAGATTGACATAACAAGTCTAATTAGCAAGGAATTGTACAAGAAGGAATTAATTTTTTAATTGCAATTACAAGGTTTTTGGTCTTGTATGCATCTTAGATTTTGTAAAATGCTGATAGAGGCCATGTCAATTTAACTAATGGCTGTGAGACAGACATATTTGGTGTGACTGTTGATAGTTTGTGAGTTCTGGATTTTGTTGTACAAATCTTTGCTATCAAGGTGCTTCAGTGAGCAGGACTATTGCCTCATAATCGAAATGAGTCATATAACTGTTCTTTTTTTTTAATCTTTTATTCCACTAACCCCATCATCCCTGTACCGTTCGCAAATCTTACATGCAGTTGACAGCCATTAGGAAGCCAAATAAAAGGAGAGGACTCATTCAACTGATACAAAAGAGCTCTGAGAGTCTCCTTTCCCCAATCTCATTCTGCATAAATTACCATGTGAGATACATGTATTTATTTTTGTAATAATAATTAACATTATTATGGCTCATATTTTCTAAGAGCAGTTATATTTCATCTTTAAATCTCTAAAGCTCAGCAAGGTATGTCAACAGTTTTTCCTTATAACAAATTTGGAAACTGAGGCAACATAGGGGTTAAAATGGAAATGAATTACTCTGTAGTCACAGTGCTAGGATTAAAGCCCAGGAGAAGAGATCCAATTCTGGGCTCAGACCAATGAGCAGTATTCCCTCTTCACATGAGTTTTGGGGATTGTATTAATTTTAGCTCATTAAAGTGTGACTGCTACCTAAGAGCAATTTTCCATAGATCTTAGAGTTTCAAATCCATCATGGTAAGTACCATTCCAAAATTATTTCTAACTTTTCAGATTTGTAATTTATCTTTAAATGCCCAGAGACACCCAAAGCATGTAAATCTAGGAACTACTAACATGTACAACAATATATTTATCACACATTTTTGTATAAAAAGATTATCTAAAAAGTTAGAGAAAATGGAGTTAAGTTGAAAAGAGCAAACATTGCAACCAAAAAAACCCTTCCTTAAAACTGGATTAATAAATAAAGGATGCTATAGACAACAAAATAGACCTTAAATAATTTTGGTAAATACCTCTGTCATATTCCAGTTTATTCAGAAAAAAACCTTACCAGAACTTAAATGTTCATACTTTCATCAATATATTAGAACTTTCTCATCTTAATCAGTAGTGTGTGTGTGTGTGTGTGTGTGTGTGTGTGTGTGTTTAAATTTAACCTTTCCCTAATTACTGTTTTCAGCTCCAAAGGGTTCTAACATTCCTGTGGAAGTTGTCCAAAGAAGACAATATTTTTTTTAACCTTTACCTGCTATATTAACCCATAATATTTGCAATAGTTTTTCCCTGTAGCCATCTTTTCCTCTCTCCCAGTCAGGCAAGCCCTGAATTTTCAAGATACTCAGAGCCACAGGCACATTTGTTAGGACCATAATTATTGGGTAGTTTGGACTCTATGAATAGAAAGATGTCAAGTATTTGCTAATATAGTATAAGTATAAAAGTTCTTGTTGCTATTGATTTGTTATCATTTCCCATTCATTCATGGAACAGAAGTATGTTGTATTATACTTTTGTTAATGTTGGAAAGTGATCCTGGTATAATTCAGTTTTGTTATAGACTTATAAACAAATAATAAAAAAGACACTGTATACTCTGCTTTTATTTCTCTTCTCAATTCTGCATTATAACATTATTTGTGGTCTAAATTAGTGTTCTTAGTCCACACATAGGTTATATGAACCATAATATTTCAGTTGGTTTCTGTTCAATGTCAGCACAGTTGGAAGAATCCAAAGGTTTAGTAAAGATATTCAAATTATTGAAAGTCTAATATCCATGGCAGTGAAATAGTTATAAATATGATACAACCTCTGAACTCAAGAAATTTATTGCTGATTCAACATTTATTCATATACATATTTACTTAATATGTATTGACTGTCCAGATTGTTGAAATTAACAACAAAAGAAACAACAGGTGTTGGCGAGGATGTGGAGAAACAGGAACCCTCTTGCATTGTTGGTGCAAATGCAAACTGATACAACCTCTCTGGAGAACAGTATGGAGGTTCCTTTAACTTTAAGGTTAAAAATAGAACTACCCTATGATCCAACAATTGCACTACTAGGTATTTACACAAAAGATACAAAAATACAGTTTTGAAGGGGTGTATACACCTCAATGTTTATGGCAGCATTATCAACAATAGTCAAACTATGGAGAGAGCTCAAGTGTCCATCAACTGATGAATGGATAATGAAGATGTAGTATACACATATGTACTGTACACACATATATATATATATATATATATACATATTATCTGTCTCAATGCGTATATATATGTGTATGTATATAATGGAATATTACTCAGACATAAAAAAGAATGAAATCTTGCCATTTGGAATGTATTATGCTAAGTGAAAAAGTCAGTCAGAGAAAGACAAATACCTGATGACTTCACTTATATGTGAAATTTAAGAAACAAAACAGAGAAACATATGGGAAAAGAGGGGGAAAGAGAGAGAGAGAGAGAGAAACAAACCATAAGAGATAAGAGAGATAAAGAACCAACTAAAGGCTAATGGAGGGAGGTGGGTAGGGATGGGCTTGGATGGGTGATGGGTATTAATGAGGGCAGTTGCTGTGATGACTCACTGAATTTTATTCCTGAAACTAATATTGCACTGTATGTTAACCAACAAAAATCTAAATAAAATTTTTTTAAAAACCAAAAAACAAACCAAAAAAACACAAAAAACAAGTATGTACTGAGCACCTACTATGTGACAAACAAGTTCTAGGCACTGGGAATACAGTAATAAATAAAGCACTGAAAAATACCTGTCTTCAGGAAGCTTATAGTCTAATAGAAGGAAACACACAATAAAGCAATTAGGGAAATATCCAGGTGTTTGTAAGTGCCATAGAGAAAAATAAAACAGAAAAGGGGGCTATGCAATGGTAGTAAGAAGTGTTGTCAAGAGGAGGTTTAATCATGGCCCATAACATTTTATGAGATTAAAGTTGGAAGTTAAAGTACAACCAAGGGTGATCTGGAGGCCAGAGAAGAGGGGTCTTATCTGGAATTTCAGAATTCCTGAACTCCCTTTTTCCTCCCACAGAATTGTGGGAAATGGGAGTGACCTGTGATAGTCTTGTGAATAAAAATATATCTAGAGCTAAGTACAATGCATGATAGAATTTTCTGAGTTCTATGATAGAAATACAAAGGTAGCACATGGAATCAGAGAGAAAACAAAGGTTCTTCCTTACTGGAAGTCTTCATGGAAGAGTTGGCATCTTTATGAATAAATAGTTGTAACCACCATTTTGAAGGTGATAACTTTCTTCTTCAGTCTGCCAAAAATGCTCACTCAGTCCTACAGCAAACAAGTGACTTTGTAGCAGTTTACTAAGTTGTATGCATCAAAAACAGTTCCAAAAATCTAATTTGGGTAACACAGGCCTTCTGTGATCTGAATCCTGCTACAAATGAATGCATATATAGAAATGTGATCTAATGTTCCAAATCTGATGAGCTATATTCATGGTCAAAAAGCTATAAATAATTTGAGTACTAATTCCCTTAACATTACTAGTATAGAATTTTATTTAATTTTTTTGCAATAAGATCTAGATTAGCTTCTGTGTCCCTGTAAATTAAAAGTCAACTTTATGTGAAAACAGAGGATAGGGGTGCCTGGGTGGCTCAGTGGGTTAAAGCCTCTGCCTTCGCTTGAATCATGATCTCAGAGTCCTGGGATCAAGCTCCACATAGGGCTCTCTGCTCAGCGGGGAGCCTGCTTCCCTTCCTCTCTCTCTGCCTGCCTCTCTGCCTACTTGTGATCTCTGTCTGTCAAATAAATAATTTTTTTAAAAAATTTATATTAAAAAAAAACAGAAGGTATGTCCATAGAAACTAGATCATGATTAGCCATAACAACTACCATTGATTGTGTTCCAGTTGCTTTGCATACATTTAAGCTAAGCCTCATAAAGCTCTTCAAAGAGAATATTCTTATTTTCATTTTAGAGATGAGCTTCTCTCACAAAGTCATTGAATAACTAACCCAAGACTACACAGTTAGTATGTAACAGGTCTTGGATTTCTTCCCTGATAATGTACTTTTTCAACTACACTGTACTGCCAAGAAGGGAGTCCCAAACACTGCATCAATTAAAAGACTTAAGTCTAGAGAGGAATCCAAAATGGCAGAGGAATGGGAGATGTTAATTTCGTTAATTTCGTCTGGTCCCAGGAATTCAGCTAGATAGCTATCACCTGTGAACTCAATGGGAGATTACGGAAAAGAATAGCTGCAACTCTACGAAGAGAAAGGCAACCACTTTCTGCTAGGTAGGAGGTGTGAAGAAGTGAATCTAAGGGGATATATGGGAAGATAGACTGTGGAGGGAGGGAACTCCCATCTGCTGGCTACCAATAAGTGATAGAGCAGTCCACTGAAAAATCAGAACTTTTAGAATTCTTCTCTGGTGAGGGACACTGCTCAGGTGATTAAGTGGAGAGTGGAAACCTGGCTGGGTCATTGTGGTCTTAGGATCCTCTGGGTCACAAAAAGACCAGGGATGCCTAAGTGTGGCAGAGTTCCCAGGTATCAGAGTGGGGAGGTTGGCTGCAAAAACTGAGCCTAGGAGTGGGTTCTCAGCTCGGGGTTGCCATAAATCATGATCCACAGAACAGTTGGGCCATGGCTCTTAGAACGGGGGCCCAACAAGCAGTAGAACTGAGGGGAACCCCCTTCTTACCCCAGGAAGAGTAGTGTAGGAGTGCATCACAGGAGTCAGCTGGATTTGGAGACTCCCAATGGGGTCGTGTGACAGAGATAGAAATGCTTGGTCACAGACCAGGCGAGCATGGAGTGCAGCTAAAGATCAGGGAGACAGGAGTGATTGACTATTTTTCTCTAAGGGCTCACTGAGGAGTGGGGCCTCAAGTTTTCAGCTCTGGGGCTAGAGATTAGGAGACTGCCATTTTCATTCTCATCCTCTAAAGCTTTGTGGAAAGCTTTTACTGGACAAAAGTCACGCAGAGGAAACCAGAGCAGATTACTTAGCTTGGCCTCTGACAAAGGCAGTACAATTCCACCTAGGGCAAAGACATTTGAGAATCAGTGCAATAGGCCTCTCCCCTAAATGATTAGCAAGAACATCCAAGCAAAGCCAGTTTACTGATCAAATGAAAACTGAAAAACTCCAGTGCTAGGAAAAAACAGCCCTTAAAACTCATGGCTCTTCCCCCATGATTCTTTAGTCGTTCAACTTTATTTTTTCTTAATTTCCTTTATTTATTTTTCTTTTTTAAAAAAATGTTTCTTATTTCCTTTTTTAAACAACTTATGTTATCAACTCCTTTATTTAAAATCTTTTTTAATTTTCATTTTTACAGTCATGTTCTATCCTTTCATTTTATTTAACCTAATCTGTGTGTGTGTGTGTGTGTGTGTGTGTGTGTATTTCTTCCTTAAAATTTTGGGATGCAGTTTCTTCTAACAGACCAAAATACGCCCAAAGTCTAATGTATGGCTCTAATCTATTCACCTGCCTGATAATATTCTCTTTTTATTTCCTTCTTCTTTTTGTTTTGTTTTGTTTTGTTTTGTTTTGTTTTATTTTGTTAGTCTTTTTAAATTTTCATCTTTACAGTTATATTTTATCCTTTCAATGTATTTAATTATATATATATATATTTTTTCTTCCTTTACAATTTTGAGACACAGTTTCCTCTAACAAACTGACCAAAATACACTCAGAAAATGCTCTGTTCTATTCACCTGTCTGTTTATAAGCCTCCCTTTTTGTTGTTGTTGTTTTTCTTTCTCTTTTATTCTTGTTTTTTCTTAATTTCCATTTTTACAGTTACATTCTCTCCTTTCATTATATTTAATTTTATTTTTGTACAAGTTTTTCTTTCTTTATAATTTTAGGGTTTAATTTTCTAACAAAAAGATGAAAATACACACAGAATCCAATGTTTTGCTCTATTCTGCTCATCTGTCTGATTATATTCTTTTTTTTTTTCTCCTAGTTTCAGGTCTCTTCTGGTTTGTTTAGTGCATACTTCTCTGGGGTCATTGTTGCCCTTTTAGTACTTTGTTCTCTTATTCATCTATTCTTCAATGCACAGAATGACAAGATGGAAAAACTCACCTCAAAAAAGAGAACAAGGAGTAGTACTGACTGTCAGGGACCTAATCAGTATGGATGTAAGTAAGATGTCAGGACTAGAGTTCAGAATAATGATTATACAGATACTGAGGCTTGAAAAAAAAAATGAAAAAAAAAAAAGAAACCATTTCTGTAGAAATAAAAGGATGAAAATCTAATCAAGTCGAAGTTAAAAAGGCGATAAATGAGATGCAATAAAAAATGGAGGCTCTAACAGTTAGGACAAGTGAGGTAGAAGAGAGAATTAGTGACATAGAAGACCAAACGATGGAGAAGAAAGAAGCTTAGAAAAACAAAGATATCATGAGGGAAGAATTCAAGAGATAAGTGATACCATAAAGAGGAAAAAACATTAGAATAATTGGGATCCCAGAAGAAGAGGAAAGAGAGGGACAGCAGGTATATTTGAGCAAATTTTAGTAGAGAATGTCCCTAATCTGGGGAAGGGAACAGACACCAAAATCCATGAGGCACATAGAAACCCTGTCAAAATCAATCAAAATAAGTCAACACTCTGACATACAATGATAAAATTTTCAAATCTCAGAGACAAAGAAAATCCTGAAAGCAGCTCAGGACAAGAGATCTGTAACCTACAAGATTAGAAACACTAGATTGGCAGTAGACCTATCTGTGGAGACCTGGCAGACCAAAAAGGACTGGCATGATATATCCAGGGTGCTAAACAAGAAAAATATGCAGCCAAGAATGCTTTATCCAGCTAGGATGTCATTTAAAATAGGAGTGATAAAAACCTTCTAGAACAATGAGAAATTAAAAGAATTTGTGAGCACTAAAACAGCCATGCAAGAAATATTAAAGGGGATCCTGTAAGTGTAGAAAGAGCCCAAATGTAACATAGACTAGAAAGGAAAAGAGACAATATACAGAAACAGTGACTTTACAGGCAATACAATGGCACTAAATTCATATCTTTCGATAGTCACCCTGAATGTAAATGGGCTAAATGCCCCAATGAAAAGACACATATATCAGAATAGATAAAACCAACACCCATTGATATACTGCCTCCAAGAGACTCATTTTAGACCCAAAGACACGTCCAGATTTAAAGTGAGGTGTTATATAACAATTTATCATGTTAATGGATATCAAAAGGAAGCTGGGGGGGGGGGGAGGCAGGCATCCTGATATCAGACAAATTAGATTTTAAACCAAAGAGTGCAATAAGAGATGAGGAAGGAAACTATATCATAATTAAAGTGTCTAGCCAACAACATCTAACAATTGTTAGTATTTATGCCCTTAACATGGGGACAGCCAATTATATAAGCTAACTAATAATGAAATGAAAGAAACACATCAACAATAATACAGTAATAGTAGGGGAATTTAACACCCCTCACTGCAAAGGACACATCATCTAAGCAGAAGATCAACAAGGAAAGAAGGACTTTGAATAACACACTGGACCAGATGGACTTCACAGATATTCAGAACATTCCATCCAAAGCAACTGAATATGCACTCTTATTGCATGCACAAGGAACGTCCTCCAGAATAGATCACATCCTGGGTCATAAATCAGATCTTAACCAGTGCCAAAATATTGGGATAATTTGTTGCATATTTTTGGACCACAATGCTTTGAGACTGGAACTCGATTACAAGAGGAAAGTTGGAAAGAACTCAAATACATGGAAGCTAAAGAACATCCTACTAAAGAATGAATGGATCAACCAGGAAATTGAAGAAGAATTTAAAAAGATTCATGGAAACAAATTAAAATGAAAACACAACTTTTCAAAATATTTGGGATGTAGCAAAGGCAATCCTAAGAGAGAAATGTATAGCACTACAAACCTTTCTCAAGAAATAAGAATGGTCTCAAATACACAACCTAACTTTACAACTAAATAAGCTAGATAAAGAACAACAAATAAAGCCTAAACAAAGCAGGAGAAGAGAAAAAAAATAAAGATTAGAGCAGAAATCAATGAAATATAGAATCCAAAAGAACAGTAGAACAGATCAATAAAACTAGGAGTTTATTCTTTGAAAGAATTAATAAGATTGACAAACCCCTGACCAGACTTATCAAAAACAGAAGAGAAAGGACCCAAATTAATACAATCATGAATGACAGAGGAGAAATCACAACCAACACCAAAAAAAGTACAAACAATTATAAGAACATATAAAGAGCAACTATATGCCACAAATTAGACAATATGGAAGAAATGGATGCATTCCTAGAGATATATAAACTAACAAAACTGAACCAGGAAGAAACAAAAAACCTGAACAGCCCCCTAACCAAAAATAAATTGAAGCAGTAGTCAAAAAATCTCCCAACAGACAAGAGCCCAGAGCCAGGTGGCTTCCCAAAAGAATTCCTCAAAATATTTTATTTATTTATTTATTTACTTATTTAAAGACTTTATTTACTTATTTGACAGAGATCACAAGTAGGCAGAGAGGCAGGCAGAAAGAGAGGGGTGAAGCAGGCTCCCCACTGAGCAGAAAGCCTAATGCAGGGCTTGATCCCAGGACCCTGAGATCATGACCTGAGCCAAAGGCAGAAGCTTAACCCACTGAGCCACTCAGGTGCCCCTCTGCCAAATATTTAAAGAAGAATTAGCACCTTTTCTTTTGAATCCATTTCAAAATTTTGAAATGGAAAGAAAACTTCCAAACTCTTTATAAGACTAACATTGCCTTGATCCCAAAACCAGACAAAGACCCCACCAAAAAGGAGAATTACAGATCAATATCCCTGATGATCATGGATGCAAAAATTCTCACCAAAATATTAGCTAGTAGCATGCAAGAGTACATTAATAGGATTATTCACCACGACCAAGTGGGATTTATTCCTGGGCTATAAAGTTGGTTCAACATTTGCAAATCAATCAATGTGATACACTACATTGATAAAAGAAAGGACAAGAACCATATGATCCTCCCCATAGTTGCAGAAAAAGCATTTGACAAAGTACAACATCCTTTCTTAGATTAAAATTCTTCACAGTGTAGAGATAGAGGGAACATGCCACAATATCATAAAAACCAAATATGAAAAAACACACAGCAAATATCATTCTCAATGGGGAAAAACTGAGAGCTTTTCCCCTAAGGTCAGGAACATGGCAGAGATGTCCTCCACTATCACCACTGTTATTCAACTTAGTGCTAGAATTACTAACCTTAGCAATCAGACAACAACAACAACAACAAAATAAATAAATAAAAGGCATCTGAGTTGGCCAAATGTCAAGCTTTCATTCTTTGCAGAAGACATGATACTCTATGTGGAAAACTCAAAAGACTCTACCCGAAAGTTGCTAGAACTCACACAGAAATTCAGTAACATGATAGGGTATAAAATCAGTGCACAAAAATCAGTTGCATTTCTATACAGCAACAATGAGAAAGAAGAAAGAGAAATTAAGGAGTTGATCCCATTTACAATTGTACCCAAATCATAAAACACCTAGGAATAAATCAAACCAATGAGGCAAAGGATTTGTACTCAGAAAACTATAGAATACTCATGAAATAAATGGAAAAACATTCCATGCTCATGGATTGGAAGAATAAATATTGTTAAAATGTAAATGCTACCCAGTGTAATCTATACATTCAATGAAATTCCTATAAAAAATAAACTTTTTTCATGTAACTGTAACAAATAATCCTAAAATTTGATGGAACCAGGAAAGACCCCAAATAACCAGAGGAATGTTGAAAAAGAAAACCAAAGCTAGTGGCATCACAATTCAGAATTTCAAGCTCTATTACAAAGCCATGATCACCAAGACAGTGTGGTACTGGCACAATAAATGACACATAGATCAATGGAACAAAATAAAAAACCCAGAAATGGACTCTCAACTCTATAGTCAACTAATCTTTGACAAAGAAGCAAAGAATATCCTATTGAAAAGGACAGTCTCTTCAATAAAAGGTGTTGGGGAAATTATATAGCCATATGCAGAAGAATGAAACTGGACCATTTCCTTATACTACACACAAAAATATCCAAAATGGATGAAAGACCTCCGCATGAGATGGGAATCCATTCATATCCTTGAGAGAACAGAGGCAACAACCTCTCCGACCTTGGCTGCAGCATCTTCGTGGTAAGACATGCCTCCAAAGGACAAGGGAAATAAAAGCAAATTGAACTATTAGGACTTATCAAAATCGAAAGCTTTTGCACAGCAAAAGAATTAATCAACAAAACCAAAAGACAACTGACAGAATGGGAGAAGATATTTACAAATGACATATCAATAAAGAGCTAGTATCCAAAATCTATAAAGAACTTACCAAACTCAACACCCAAAGAACAAATAATCCAATCAAGAAATGGGGTGAAGACATGAACAAACATTTCTCCAGTGAAGACATCCAAATGGCCAAGAGGCACAGGATAAAATGCTCAAAATCATTCATCATTAGAGAAATACAAATCAAAACCACAATGAGATACCACCTCAACACAGTCAGGATGGGTAAAATTAACAAATCAGGAAATGACAAGTGTTGGCAAAGGTGAAGAGAAAGGGGAGCCCTCTTACACTGTTGGTGAGAATGCAAGCTTGTACAACCACTCTGAAAAACAGTACAGAGGTTCCTCAAGAATTTAAAAAAATAGAGCTACCCTATGAGCCAGCAATTGCATTACTAGGTATTTACCCCAAGGATACAGATGTATTGATCTGATGGGGCACCTGCACCCTAATATTTATAACAGCAATTTCCACAATAACCAAACTATTCAAAGAGCCCAGATGTCCATTGACAGATCAGTGGAGAAGCAGTAAATATACACAGTGGAATATTACACAGCCATCAAAAATGCCATCTTTCCATTTGTAATGATGTGGATGGGTCTAGAGGGTATTATGCTAAGTGAAATAAGTCAATCAGAGAAGGACAATTATCATATGATTTCACTGATATATGGGATTTAAGAAAGAAAGCAGAGGATCATAGGAGAAGAGAGGTAAAAATGAATCAAGACAAAACCAGAACAGGAGACAAACCATAAGAGACTCTTAATGTTTGGAAACAAACTGAGGGTTGCTGGAGTGGTGGTGGGTGGAGAGATAGGGCAAGTAAATGATGGACATTGGGGAGGGTATGTGTTGTACTGAGCACTGGGCATTATATAAGGCTGATGAATCACAGATCTGTGCCCCTGAAACAAATTATCCATTACATGTTAATTAATTGAATTTATTTTTTTAAATTTTTTTTTAGATTTTTATTTATTTATTTGACAGACAGAGATCACAAGTAGGCAGAGACGCAGGCAGAGAGAGAGAGAGAGGAGGAAGCACGCTCCCCGCTGAGTAGAGAGCCTGATGTGGGGCTTGATCCCAGGACCCTGGGATTATGACCTGAGCTGGAGGCAGAGGCTTTAAGCCACTGAGCCACCCAGTTGCCCCAATTAATTGAATTTAAATTAAAAAAAAAAACTATATACACTGTGAAAAAAACAAACAAACAAAATTTAAAAGACTTAAACCTTATGCATGAGCAATGGAAACAAGGTTGACATCACATTTCCTTTAACAAATGAATTTGCCTGTTTGTTTATACATTTCAGTTGTCCCTACTAGCACTGCAAGAATGGTAGGGAACTTCAGAAATTATTTGCTGCAATAATTAATAGTTGACAATTCTTTTACTGAAAATCCCAGGAAGTGTCTCCAGATAATAAATACAGAAGTCAGCACTTAAATGGTATTTCCATAAAACTCAGTTGACTCTACAAGGAGAATTTGTGATTTATCTTAGAATACAGTTCAAGTGTGATAAGCATATCATGATGTATAGATTTTGGAAACTTAGGCCTATTTTTTTGTCTTCTTTTATACACAAATGTTCTTAAATTGAAGCACAATAATGCAGGTAAGTTTATTTTAGAGCACTACCTCACATTTGCCCAGCCATAAAACACACCGTTTACAGAACCCTTCCATTTGTTTTTCACAAAGATACTAGATGTGCAGCATATATTATTATCTCAGATTGTTAAATACAAGAACAAATCTCAGTTTGAATAATCTGGCAAGGTTGCATAGGGAAGGGAGTTGAGGGAAATTGGAAGGGGAGGTGAACCATGAGAGACTATGGACTCTGAAAAACAATCTGAGGGTTTTGTAGGGGCGGGGGGTGGGAGGTTGGGGGAACCAGGTGGTGGGTATTAGAGAGGGCACGGATTGCATGGAGCACTGGGTGTGTTGCAACAACAATGAATACTGTTACGCTGAAAAGAAATTAAAAAAAAAAGAAATATAGAGCTAATCATTGAACACAAGTATTTTTATATGCAGTTTAACAATCTTTCCTTATAGTATATTATTCCAAAGGCCTATATAGTATTGATCTGTCCTTTGTTTCAATAGAACATCATCAACCTTTATATCCATTACAGTACAATAATCAGGAATCAAGGTATCTGCTACTATAGTGATCTTTCCAAGCTTTTTTGTTTATTGTCTCATCTCAGATAGCATGGATTAATGTGGAAACAATGAGTATAGAAATGTACAAGACTTATAATGGATTATGAATCTTCACAGGTGTCCAGCTAGGGTAGCATTAATGAAAAGTCACTCCAAAATTGAAAAAAAAAATCTCATACATGTTATGACCCACATGTTGATATCACTCATTTATAAATAGGTATGTCTATCATCAAAAGGCCAGGTGAATTCTGATCATTAGAAAACACTTCAGGGTAGTTACTTTAGCTTTGCACCTAGCAGAATAATTAAGCTAGTTTTCTTTTATTCCTTTTAACGTTGTCAAGCCTGAAACCTTCACAAATACCTAATGAGCTCATTGTTTTGCTTCATCCCTTTCAGTTCCAACCAGATGCAGCTTAACATTTTCACCATTACATTTGCTTGTGTATCTTGATACAGACATTTCATGGGCACATTTTAAAGGAACTTTGCAAATGGCAATATCTACAAATGAGGAAGTCCAGGAGTGTGAGAAGTCTAAAATTCATTTTGTAAACAGAACAGTTGAAGAAGCAGTGTATGCTTTGCCCCATGAAAACACAAGAACACATAGGAGCTGCTTCAAGAGTTTGAAGACTCATCACTTAGAAGAGGAAACTTATTCTGCAGCTCTCTAGAGTACAAAAATAGGACCAAAGTGTAGAAGTGACAAAGAGGCAGGTTTGGCTTCCATGTAGAATATGAATGTGAGAACACTGAGAGCTTGCAAATATAGAAACAGCAGCCTTGTGATGCAGTGACCACCTAGAAAGGATTTCAGGCATGGCATGCTTGGAAAAGAAAGCTTCTAGGATCCTTTCAGAGTTACAGAATTCTTGATAATATTTGTGAAAATTTACTGAGATCCCATGTGTTTTACATATTTTAGCTCTTTAATCTTCACGAAAATTTCAGGAAGTAGACACTATAATTATATAAATGAGGAAACAAAGGGACAAAGAAATTAAGTAATTTGTCCAAGGACAATTGATAGGTATGATAGATTTGTGATTCAAACTCAGGTTACGTGGTGCCATGATCGAAGCCTTTGACTTCCAAGCCACAGTATTATTTAAACTGAGTGGTGCTTTGGTTCTGGGTGACCTTTAATCATTCCAAACAGCTCTTCTCAAGAACTTGGGCCTACTAGTAGCCTCACTTTTACCAATAATGTTACATATTATAAGCATACACAAGGTCTAAAATTCAACTAGATACTAATGGTACAACTATTATCATTGTGTGTGTGTCTGTGTATGTTGGGAAAGCAGTCTGAGAAATTCAGAGCATTAAAATGAGTTATTTATTTGTGCTTTTGGCCTTTGTCTTCTGTCCACTTCTCTATCACCACTTCTGAGGTGATTTATCCTATTTCATGGTGTTAAATATGATCTACCTGTTTATGACTCCTCAAATTTAAATCTCCAACCATGATGTTACAGCTCTGACTTCCAGGCACTTCAATACACCTGGATGTTTACATGGATGTCCAAAATACATTCTTTCCAAAAGGTTGAAACATTATCTATAGTCTATAGGCTTTCACCAGAAATACATTTTTCCTCCATTTTTAAATTTAGTTTTGCCTGTTCACATTATACTCATACACAATGAATATGGTTTTTATAAGTTAGATTTTCATTTTCCAGTGCAAAGTAACTAAAACTAAATTATCTAAAAGCTGTAAGTGCCAGCTATTTTAAATAATCTTTCCATGTTTTAAATCAAATGTATATCCTTTCAGGACAGGGTATAATATTTCAGAGTTAGAGTGAAAAATAGGAAGATATGATAGGTTATGATTCTAAACCCTCTTTCTTCTTAAGTGTAATGAAACAATGACCATTTAGGGAAAAAATGAGTTATCCCACCTAAAAAGCTTGAGAACATGTTAATCTCACTGAAATACATAAACTTTGAAATTAGACATAACTAAGTTTAACCTGTCACTTACTAGTTATGTAACTCTAAACAAGTTGCTTAATATCTGAAACTCGTTCACTATTTGTAAATTGGACATAATCTTAAAACGTTTTATTGGAATCAAATAAAAATATTCTGAACATAGGGCCTGTCGCATAGTAGGCTTGAAATAATTGTCCACCTGCCTTCTCAGTTCCCACTGGTTTGATCACCCTAAAGAATACTCTTCTGTTACAGAGTATGAGAAAGGAGGGTTGATATAAACTCTTGATATTCTGGTTGAATGAGTTCTATACTATTAAACTCTTATTTATTTTTCCTTTAGAGCTTTTAGGTTTATTGTATGAAAGCAAAAAATAACTCAGCTGCCTTATATTCACATTTTATGACTTATTTTGACTGCTACTAACTTGGCAAATACTTGTTCTCTTTTACATGTGATCTTAAAGGGTTTCTTTTCTTTTTTTTTTTCTCATGATTTTATCAGGGCTTAGAAGCAAAATCTTATTTTGGAGATGTCAATTTTACATGGACGCCAATAAGAAAACAGGATATGCAGGGTAAATATTACTTCACAGGTAAATTTTGATGTCTGAAATGGTACATTTTCAGTATCCATCTGCATTGTTTATCTCAAAATATTCAGAATATTATGAGTAGCTGAAAACAAATCCATATTCTCTCCTATTCCTGGCAGTAGTAAGTTAATAACTTTAGAAATGTAATGAGGAATCCAAACTCAGAAAGAAACATAGCAATCTCTAACTTTAGTCTAACTTCAGTGTGGATTTTCAGAAAGAGGGAAAAATGAATTTTCAGGTTTGGTTTTTGCTCAAGTTACATTTAACATGTTGGTATGAGAACAAATGTGACAATTAAAAACAACCAAATGGTTACCTAGTTTAGACAGCAGAAAGGGAAAAAATAGAAAGTAACACCTTCTGTGGAAGAAAAAGAACAAATGGCAATGGTAGATATGGGATTGGATCAACATAGTTCTTTTTCCAATACAAAATGTCTTGGAAACTTGCAGCAAATATTACAAACTTAACAGAACATATTCCCTGATTTTCTCTCTATACCTTATGAAAAAAGACTAACAGGCAATTCAAGCATTATGTGCACCTTGGCTTTTCCTTCTCTGTCCCTCAGCCAGTTGGCTTTTCCACTGTGACCACCCTCCCACTTTCCCACCCCACCCAAACAATCCTTAATGTCCTCTTTGAACAGATACAGCTCCCACTCATGGAGCCACATTTTGCTGTGAAAATACCATAAAACAACACATTTAATGCAACCTTTACCTAGTGTTGCACAAATTGTGGCCTAAGAAATATCTGTAACAGAATCACCTTGGGTATTTGTTCATTTTTAGGTTCCAACCTAGACTTTCTAAATCAGAATATTTGAGGATGAAGCCTGAAAATTTACAATTTAAAAAAGGTTTCCTAGTGTTATAGTGCTATACTCAAATTGGAGAATCACATCATCCACTGATCACTTATTTAAATGAAAATGATTGAAATTACTGAAGCTTCCTTCTTCCAAAAGTAGTTTTAACCATGAGGACAGAGCAAAAAGCTCTACACTAGATGGAAGAAAATAAAAGCCCAACACTTGGCTTGAACTCTTCCTGAACATGTTCTCTGGCTCTCAGTTTCTTCATCTGTAAGACAGGAGTAAATCACATGCTGAGGCTACCTCAGAGGACTGATGAGAAAACAAAATGTAATGGATAGTGCTTTGACAATTGTAAATCTCTACACAAGTTTAAAGCATTATTATATTATTTTCATTTTACCTATTATAATTTTCTAAAGACTGCCTTAAAGTGAATAAGGAGAGAATTTAATAAAAGAAAGAAGAACTTGTTTGATAGAAGAATGATAGAAGCCATGTAAGGATTATTAGCAGAAAGTTTTTCCAGATGAATTTTAACTAGTTCCAATAAGTCTAGTCACTGATTCATTCATGTCATATGTGCCAGGTGCCATGCTAGCTGCTAAAGAGGCAGTGAGGAAAATACTATTGTCTTCCTGGATGACAACTACACATGGGGAGACAGATACATGATTCATTAAAGAACAATATGACTAATAACATACAAATGCTAGGAAACAAATAGGCAGGAAAATGAGGAGGATTTTATAGATGTTTTCATCAAGAAAATGATATTTGGGTTGAGTCTTGAAGGATGTATAGAAGTATACTAACCCTATATAGGGGCTTTCAGGAAGAGAGAACAAGATAAGAAAAGGCATAGATGTCTAAAACTATATGGTGGATTTTTAGGACATGGAGTAGGTGAGGCATAGAGAATTTTGTGGTGACAGGTGGTTTTATGAATTGCTGTTCTGCTAATTAACTATGTGATCCTCCCATGTTCTTCATTTGTTAAATGGAGACAACAATAATAACTTTCAGAATTGTTTTAAGAAATACATATAAAAGCAGACATGCAATACTTATTATTGTTAGTGGAAATAGTATGAAATCAAAATTTAAGAGAAATTAGGATTTCATCTAAATAGTATTAAAGAAGAACAAATAGGTGAAAAGTCACTGGTTCCAAGCCATGAACATATGAACTGGAAACAAAATATGTTCAGAACTACAGGTGTGTTATATGTTCCAGAGTGGGGATAATTTTAATTACTGAAGACCAGACAGTTGAATAAAAACATTAGAAACACTGAGTCCCAGAAATCTGCTCAGACTTAGGATAATCAAATGTCAGTCCTCTACAAGCAGGTATTCTGATTCAACTTCTACACATATATGAATAAAAGTTCATATATGCCTTTATTTTTTAATTTGCTCAATACATATATTAAACTCTCATTATGTTCTAGACACCATAATAGGCACTATGGATGCAATAATGGATAAAATAATAACTGTCTCTTCCATCACAGTGTTTTTTAAATTAAATCCGTGTACATAATCAATGCATATTTGTTTCAATAACATTTTAGCTTGTGAAGTAGTATATGATACTTTATGAACTCTAACATTGGCATCCAAAAGAGATGAACATGAATTTCATCTCCATCAAATTCCAGTTCTGTATTTTTGGTGAAGTGTATTTTGTGTTCTAAAACTAAATTTTTGCACTTGAAAATTGAGTACTTACCTCATATGGTTTTTGTGTAGATTAAATGAGGTGATTCATGTGAAGCACTTAGTATAATATAGCATGTGTACAGTAAGCATTCCATAAATATTAGCTATTGGTTTTGGGATGCAACTCTTTCTATAAAGATCGCACCTAGACATTTCTTTTGGGTGGTAAAACAGGCTATATAATGTGAACAATTCTTTTGTGCAAAACAACTGAAAATATTTGGTAAACTATATTTAATGAATTGTTTCTATTTGCATACCTTTGTTGGTAAGAAAAGAATCCCTTAGAAACAAAAATTAAGATAAAGTGAAAATCTAAGTAAATACAAAATCTAGCTTTTAACCTGGACATAGCCATAAATCCTAGTAACCTTGAACATTAATGTTTAAGACCAGTTGGTCCAGAGGCGTAAAGACAAAGCCTAATACCCATGTAGGGAGGGACAATCTGTAGGGTACGGATACTCTGGCAAAAATCTTTGGCGTCATTGTAAAGTTTAAGACCCTCACATTGTAAGGATAAGATAAACAAACACAGGAAAGGCAGAAAGGAAACTCACCTATCTTAGTCTCTGCACAAGGCTGAATAGGAAAAAAAAAGTTTTTTTTTAGAACTTTTAAACAAAAGCTGGACTTTGACTAAGTTTGGGGTTTGAATTCGTACTACCCATGCAGTTTGAAAAAATCCCTTGGTGAGAATTTATTTCATAATAATTTCAGGTTAGATGTATTTCAGGCACTTGTCAAACTTAAACTCTCTCTGGAAATATGCCCTTCAACCAATGCTCTAAGGATTTCCACAGATGAAGTTCCAAGGGTGCACTTATAGTCAAAACCCACAAAACATATAAGGATCCTGTATGGGTTTAATTGTGTCCCCCGAAATTCATATGTTTAAGTCCTAACTCCCGTACCTCAAAATATGACCTTATTTAAAAACAAGGTCATTGCAGATGTAATTAGTTAACATGTGGTCATACTGAAGTAGGGTGGACCCTAATCCAGTATGACAGAGTTCCTTATAAAAATAATCTTTGTGAAGAAAGAAATGCATACAAAAGAAAGCTGATGTGAAGACAGGGCAGTGCCATCTGCAAGGAATGGCAAAGATTAACAGCAAACCACCAGAACTAGGAAACAGGCATGGAATAAATTTTCACTCAAGGATCTCTGAGGAAGGCAACCAACTCTGCTCACATCTTGATTTTAGACATCCAACATCCAGAACTGTGAAACAATAGATTTCTGTTCTTTAAACCACCCAGTCTGTGGTACTCTGTTAAGATTAGCCCTAGCAAACTAGTACAGAAACAAACCACTTTTAGGGTCAACATGTCTTCCTCATTCCCAATGTTTACTGCTAGATTAAAAGATTTTCACTAGTATTACTCTCCTGGTATCTTTCTGCCTTTATGTTTATTCTCAACTAGGAATTAGGGTCAATGCAGTAACTTATCTGATTGAAATATTGGGGGAAAATATTGAGCCATACTTAGCTCAACAATTCCCCTCATCCTTTTGGGAGAGACTTGCTCACAGAAACGTAGTCTGTTATGCTTCTCCAAGTGCCCATTCTCCTGCCACATAAGTCCTCTTTTGGTTCTGCATGTCCTGAGACTGCCTGGGTGATTGAGTCTAATTCTGAGAATCAGAGTTAACAATGTCTCTTGGTTAACAGACCTAAATTCATGCACCAGTAATATATGTGATGTGTCATCTCCTTTTCCCCTCATTTGTTTTATTTATCAATCTGCTCAGGAAAAATAACAGTCAGAAGACTAAAACCTTATTCATACTGCAGTTATTGACATTATCAAATGTAGGCCATAAAATACTTAAAAATTATTGTTTGGAGAAGGAATATGAAACTGACAGCATGAGGAAGAAATAAGAGACCACCAAAATAGATGTTTTTAAAAAACAAAAACTGAGACACTATACCAGTGAGAGACCTCTACCAAAGGAGATTTTAATGGTTGTACTCTAGGACAATGGGAAATTATCCCAGAAAGAGGCACTGAAATGCCAATAGAAATGATGATTCAAGAACAAATACAGTATTGTATGTCAATTATAATTGAATTAAAATGTAGGGGTTCTTGGGTGCCTCAGTCAGTTAAGTGTCTCCCTTTGGATCAGAACATGACCTCACAGACCTGGGATCGAACCCTGCCCCCTGCATCAGGTTCCCTGCTCAGTTGGGGGCCTGCTTCTCTGTCTCCCTCTACCTGCCACTCCCCCTGCTTGTGTTCCTTCTCTCTGTCAAATAAATAAATAAAATATTTAATAAAATAAAATATATACACACAAATAATAATAAGTAAATAATCAATAATTGGTAAATTTGTGCACATATCTAAACAGACATCCTTTGACTGCATAAACATTAATAACAATACCCAATTTATGGGGTTAGTGAAATCAAAGTAGAGTTAAAATCTGGAAACATAATATATTACTTTGCAGGTGATATGAGTTATACATTCTAAAGTCCTTGCATTGTTTGGAAGAGAGTGGAGAAGTTGATTAACTTTAGGCTCTGTTAAGGTACATGTTTACATTTTTGGGAAATATGAAATGAGACTCAAAGATCCCAATTGATCCTAACTAATATAATAAAGAAGAAAAATACACCAGTAGAAAAAAACAGGGTAAATAGAAACCAGCAGTTAAGGTGGTAAAAATAAGTCTTAAATATACCTGTGATCATTATAAATTTAAATGGATTAAATCTAGTTAAAAGACAAAGATTGTCAGACTGCATAAAAATTAAAACACAGCTATATTCTACTTTGCCCTTCTTCCACCTTTTTGTTATGAAACAAAGACATATGAAAAACATAATGATACAGGAAAACAAAAATTACTAAATGAGAAAACACGTATCAGACAAATACTATCCAAATGAAAGCCAATATATGTAAATGCACCAAAAAAAATCAGTAAGTATGTAAGTATTTGAACAACATAATTAAGAGTCTTGATCTAGTGGACTCAGCGATTGTATAATACACATCATTTTCAACTACACATAGAAAGTTACAAAAATTGACTATGTACTAGGACATGAAGCAAGTCCTAAATTTTATAGAACAGATTACCATGTATATCATAGTATTTCATCATAATTTAACTAATATAGAAATTATAAGGTATTGCAAGTCTAAATAAATATGGGTAGAAAGAATCAATATATATGATAATTCTTCCTAAATTTAATTATAGATTTGATGCAAAAAGCTGTGTGTGTGTGTGATTTGAGGATTTGATTCTAAGATTCCATGATTGTTAGTTTTATGTGTTAACTAGATTGGGTTCAACAAAAAGAAAAGGATAACAATCTAATGAAAAATAAGCAAACAAACTAAATGAGTATTTCACAGGAAGCACAAAAGACCAATAAATATATGAAAAATGCAAAGCCAACTTTATTACTAATCAGAGAAATGGAAATCAAATTTGATACCACTTTAAACCTGTCAATTTGTAAGAAAAAAAGAAAGAAAAAATCTGATATTATAAAGGATGTGGAACAATAAGAACTTTTATACACTGTTGATAGGAGTTTAAAGTAATACCACAACTTGAAAAACAATTTGACACTGTTTTGTAAAGATGAAGGTATGCATACCATAGGACTCAGGAATTGTACCTTTATGAATAATCAGTAGAGAAATTTATTCTACCTGTTCACAAGAAGACATATACAGAAAGTTTGTTATAACAAAAGAGAAAAAAAAAGGAATAGGTAACAACGATATATCCAAAAACAGGAAGAGAAGGGAAAAATACAATGAGCATATTACAGGATGAAATAGTATATAGCTGTAAGAAGACCAAAACACTGCTACAGACACCAACATAGAATAATCATATTACTATGAGATAAAGCAAAGAGAAAAAATAAAATACAAAATAAAACAAAAGAAGAACAAATCTCATAGGTTTACTTGCAGCATAATTTCATTTATACAATGACTAAAAATAACTGTTCTTTTTTTAAAGATTTTAGTTATTTATTTGACAGAGAGAGACACAGTGAGAGAGGGAACACAAGCAGGGGGAGTGGGAGAGAGAGAAGCAGGCTTCCAGCAGGGAGCAGGATGCAGGGCTTGATCCCAGGATCCTGGGACCATGACCTGAGCTGGTGAAGGCAGATGCCTAATGACTGAGCCACCCAGGCACCACTCAATTTTCTATTTTTTTTAAGCTAGTTAGTGAGTAAATGGGCTGGATTTAATTGTTACGTGTGTGTGCAAGTGCATGTATGATTATGAACATGTATATTTTTAAAAATTAATAAACTATTTTAGAGTAGTTTTAGATTCACAGCAAAGTTGAGTGGAAAGTGTGCAGGGTTCCCATAATAACCCCTGTCCCCACACATGCACAATTTCCTCCACTAACAACATGCTGAACCAAGTGATACACTTGTTGTAACTGAAGCACCTCCATCAACACATCATTATCAACTAGAGTCCATAGTTCACATTAAGGTTCACTCATGGTGTTGTACATTCTACTTGTTTTGACATATGTAAAAGACATGTATCCACCACTATAGTATCATACAGAAGAGTTTCATTGTCCCAAGCATCCTCTGTACTCCAACTATTCATCTTTCCCTCTCTTCTAATCCCTGGCAACCTCTGGTATTTTTACTGTCCTCACAGATTTGCTTTCTCCAGAATGTCACACAGTTGGACTCATACTTATAGATTGGGTTCTTTTACTTAGTAATACGCATTTATATTTCCTTTATGTATTTTCATGACTTCTCAGTTCCTTTCTTTTCAGTGCTATGTAATATTCCATGGCCTGGATGTGCCATAGTTTATTTATTCATTCACTTACCAAAGGCATCTTGTTTCCAAGTTTTGACAATTATGAATAAAGCTTCTACAAATATTCATGAGCAGATTTTATATGGACATAACTTTTCATTTCCTGTGGGTAAATATCAAGGAGCATGATTCTGGGATTGTATAATCGAAATATGTTAAGCTTTGAAAAGAAATTGCCAAACTATTTTACAAAGTGGCTGCACTATTTTTCATTCCCAACAGCACTTAATGAGAGTTCCTGCTGCTCCACATCCTTGCTGACATTTGGTATTCCCAGCATTCTGGGTTTTGGCCATTCTACTAGGTATCCTGTTTTTTAATCAAGTTATTCATTTATTTTTATTGCTGAGTCTGAAGTTTTCTTTGTATGTTTTGGATAATTGTGCTTTATCAGATGTGTCTTTTGCAAATATTTTCTCCTAGTCTACAGTTTGTCTTCTCATTTTCTTGATATTGTCTCATTTGTAGAACAGCAGTTTTTTATATATTCTGTTTTGCGTTTCCAATTTCTGGTTTAAAAAAATGAAAGAAAAATCACCTCCATGTTAAGACTTTATGTTAGAATTTTAATTTACCTTCATGAACATCATTTTTCAACTTCATATGGGGGGTTAGAAAGGTAATAACATGAATCATGAATTTTTCTGCAGTTTACATCCTCATCCTTCATCATAATACACAGACTATACTTTTTTCAAATTTATAGAAAACTCTACAGTTTCTTGTTATGTTATCTTGGCATCTTGGCACATAATAATGTTTCTTACATGGATAAGGGCTGCCACAGAAGGTATTTTTATGGTTGAACATAACCTGATGGTACAATATATTAGCAGGCTAAATTGCCTAGGTCTAAAGTGAATTGTATAAACATTAAGCCTAGTAAAGTAATGCTGTTTTGTGAAATCTCAAGTACCTTACTGTCTGATTTTATTAGAATTCACTATCATTTCCTTAGTGTATCCCTGTAAAGAACAGAATAGAATTCCTGAACGGCTTACATTGAATTGTAAAAGAATGGAAAGTTGCTGGCAAACTCAAGGGATTCTTTTTTGTTGTTGTTTTCATTTTGTCTAGTATAAGAAACCATTCAGGTAGGTTCTCTGCATTCCAGACATGTAGGCTTCCATGGATGAAGTCCTTCCTCTACAAATCAACTCCCTTATTGTCAACTCCAGTGTTAGTCCCTTCAAACTCTCTGTTTCATGGCCTGGCATGACCATCTCCTTCATGGTTCAGGAATCATTGGAGAACCAGCAAAGATCAGAACTGGGTCTCTCTTGAATGAAGCCATTGACTGAGTCCAATTGTATATAATTATATGTAGACATCTGTCCTCTTGGGACTCGGCAAAGGCAAATAAACAGAGATTTCTACCTGTGTTGGAGCACAAAGGACATTTCCTAATTTTGCAAGCCACCCAACTATGGGAGACAACCTGTCACCACCTAGGATTTGGACAACAAATTTTTAAAAAATCTATACCCTGTCCACTGTGACATAGCTGAAGAGAGATTTTGCTTTTGTTTTGGTTTTACAGCTTCTGAATTTGGTAGCTTTAAGGCTGTGTGTGAAAATTCTGTGCTGTTGAAAGCAGGTAACTTTTGCCCTCAATGTAAGGTTGCTGTTAGCTGAATCAGCACCTGTTGAAGGTTTGGAATTCAGGATTTGCAGCTTTCTCAATATCAAGTTCATGGATATTTCATGTTCAAACTGAAACTGCTATAGAAATGTAAAGATGGAAGGAAGGTAAGATGAACACACTAGGGCTTCAGCAAGTTTAGACTTTAAACAGTGCTTTAGCAAGGCTTGACTTTAAACTGAACAAATTTTTCTCCTCCTCATTCCTGAAGCGTTCCCATTCTTTACTTGTTTTTCTGTAGAATCCTTTGTTCCAGGAACTCAGTAGGTATACTGACATATACCCTACCATAATGTATACTTAGTAATGAGACTTAGGTGGCTGTTGGCAGCGCTAGTCATGAGGCAACCTTAAAGACATGAAGAATCAGGGTGGCAGCATGTACCAGATTCCTATCCAAACTGCCCAGATCCTGTATTTTTCTATAACCCCCCTCAGCCTTTTTCCCTCAGCAGGCTTACAGTCTTGGAAACATTAGCCTGCTGCAGACTCCTTTTCCTGGAAAAGTAATAAACTACCTTCTTTATACCCAAACTCTCTCTTTGTATTATATATTTTGGCTCTGGAGCACAGAGGTTGGTTTTCAACAGCAAATTCAATCTGGAAAACTCAAATGTCTGAGATTTTGAGCACCACACTGTTTCTGGCATAAACATAGGCAAGTTTGTAAGGGAAATAAGGAAGACTTTGAGTTAATTACAAATATTAATTCTAAAGTTGAGAAAGGTTTGGTTTTGGATTAATCATTTGGTTTGAGAAGACAGATATTGGCTAGAAGGTCTGGCTTCTTCTGACCTCACTGAAAAGCTTTGAAATAAGTGTGATACCACTGTGCTAGTTTTGTAAATTAGGACTATATCCTGTTTGGTTTCTGACTATGCCAGCTTCCACATACCACCTGCCCCTCTGTTAGGCCTTAGGGCCCCACCAGAGTGGAGAACTCTAAAAATATCCAACATCCAGCACCACCTGCAACACTGCAAGGCAGGTTAGCTCCATTTTGTTGTTTTAGTTGATGCTGATATATAGTTCAACTGTACATATTGCAATGATAAGAGAACATTTTCTGGACAGCTTTTTGGCATTGTGGCACCTTTACTGAAAAAGCAAAGGAGAGTGATATTGTTCTTTCTCTCTCTCTCTCTCTCTCTCTCTCTTTTTTTTTTTTTGCTGTTTTTAATGAAGTTTCCTTGATTGTATTTTTTTTTCCTTCAGACAATCAGACTGGCAGTCTCATATACATACATACATATATAGTTAACTTATTTTTCTTATACTTGAATATAAATATATGCTGGGTGATAGTTGACCAGAGACATAAGGATACTAATTTTTAAAATGTAGCATACATCATGCTAGTAAACTTTTTTAGAAATGTCAGCCTGGAACAGACCTAAAGTCTTTTCAACCTAGTACTATTTTTCTAAGGAGAGAAAGAGAAAAATAGTTATTGTTTTCTAAGACATACTCAGAAATTAGCTATGTGTATTAAACACCCACTTTTTATTTAATGACTTAATATCCATTAACCACTAATTTAATCAACTCTTTGTTAATGCAGTTCTATGTTATTCTATAGTTTGTTTCAGAGTTATTTTATTGCTGTACAGGTTTAGCTAGTTTATTATTCTTTATTTTAATATTATCACAAATACTGAGTGCTTTTCAGTATGCCCATAATTAAATCATGTTAACACTATAGTATTGTGGGGAAATGGATGTTGGACTAGAAATAAATATTAGGAATATTTGTGGTTCCATCTCTTACTAGCTATTCAAGAATGGGCAATTCATGTACCTACAACTTTCAAAAATAATTGTCACTTAGTAAGTACTTATGTGTTGGCAAACAATGTTCCCAGAACTTGATATGTATTTCCCATTTATTACTCACAAAAATCCTATGATTAAAGTACCATTAACATCCCCTTTTCAAAGAAACATTTAAATTATGTGACCTTTCCAAGGTTAAGACCTATGGCTTATATTTAGAAACCTCAGACTCTCAACCCAAGACTAATCGCCACTGGCCACAAACGCCTCTCAGCCACTATTCACCTATCTATAGGACTATGATAATATCATGTAATATTCATAGCACAGTGATAATATATATGGAATACATATAAAGTTGTAGGATAGCAAGGAATAGGAGGCACAGATTACCCTCAGTGATGGACTTTTTCTAGCTATACATGGGGGAATGCGATAGAAAATTGACCATCTTTCCAGTCATTCTGGGTCTCGGCAAATTTCTATCCTGAGATGTACAATAAATCTCATAGAAAATTAGCAAAATAGTTTATCATCATTTAGGACATAATCTGAACACCAGTCTCCTCTGTTTTTCTTCCAACCTTGTCAGCAGTCATCCAATATAGAGCAGTTCTCTTGAGCAGTTTCATGCAAAACTACTTCAGAGGAAAATATGTTTTCCCTTACCAAGTCACTGCATAGGTAGAATCCCTGTGCATGGGTTTTGGCATTTTAATGTAGAAAGAACAGCTTGGGGCCACTTTTTTCAGAAAAGGGCTGTGGTTCTTGTAGGTAATTAAGATTTCATGGGATCCTCTCTGAGGCAAAGGGCTTCTGGGTAAAATGTAAGGCACTGAATTAAATAGAAGATTATAGTATTATTCTCTTATTCTCTCCCATTAAATCATAAACTCAAGAAATGTCAAGACTAAAGTAAAACACTTAAGTGTTAGAGAAAAAAATGTAATTTTTGAAATATATTAAACAATGCTAATATTCTCTTACACTCTGGACTTTAAAAATATATATCTTTGACCAATATGTGTCTGGTTAGAGAAGCAATATGGTATAGTTATAGAGTATAAACAGATTTAGTTTTGAATTCCTCTTCTACTTCCTCTGTATAGGCATTTCCTCCTTATTTCTACTTTGGACACCACACTGGGAATTTTGGAGAGAGAGGTGAAAGAAAACAGTAGCTACCTAAGGAATGCAAGCAGATAAAATAAGGGTATCAGGTAAGGTTGAATGTAAATGGCAGAATGGAAAGAGGATTGAAAAGAGAGAAAAGAAGGAAACTTTGTGATGCAAGAGAAACAGGATGATTTGGGGTTGGAGAAGAATGACAACAGGTTTAGGAAATAATTGTGAGGGTTTGAATAATTCCTAAAGTGCTCTATCTGACTTTATGTGGCCTCTAGTTCCAATAGGTCTCCCCAGTTGCTGCCATATGATCTTTCTAAAAAAATCTGACTATACTACGCTCTTTGCTTAAAATTGAGTAGTGGCTGTCCATTGAGTTCCAGACAAATACAAACACTTTCTGGCTTTTTTTCCATCTGTTCTGCCTTATCTCTGGCTATTCCCTCCTCACATCAGATTATCCAGATCTACAACACTTCCACCTAATCCTTAAATACACCTTGCTTTTTCATACTTGCAAAGCTTTGCAGTGGTATCCAATGACTGAAATGCCTCTTTGTCCCCTTCACTTGGGGATTACCACAACATCCTAAGACTTCCTACTGGTTAGATGATTTTTAGAAATCTCCTTTTTCTTCTTTTCCAAACACTTGTAGAGGACTTACTGCTCAGGCTTTATGCGAGAAGTTGGGGAGTAGAAGATGAATAAGACATATTCTCTGTTTTAAGCTAATTCACAATCAAAAGTCTCATTGTTTTTTTTTTAATCATGCTATTCGCATTTCTTTTTCAAAGATAAATTCTGAGTATAGAACAACTTATTTGATTCTTTGGTTTCTAAAAATGTGAACTTTGAATTTAAAATCCATTGAAACGAATGATTGTATTCATATTAACTTTACCTAGAAATTAATACTATACTGATTAAATTATAAGCAAAAATTAAAGAAAGCAGTTTCATTTGAAGAAATGATATTAAATGTTTCACAAGTAAATATAAAGAACAAATGCACTAACACAGACACAATTGCTTGTGACAATTCGTACTTATACACATAAACACTGCATACATAATCTGTGCACAAGTGCTATATTTTTAGACATCGTGAGAAAATTCAAAAGAAGGCAAAAGCATTCCCTGGCATGCAGAGTTTACTATGTGATTATGTTTATTGGATAGGAACACTCAATAGTCACATTTGATAAGGCATTGATAAAAGTCCTTCTGGTATCTCCTCCTTCCAGATGGAATTTCTTTTCCTGTGGTTAGATGAGAGCTGGGGCCTACAAGATCATCGTTTTTTTTTTCCTTTTTAATTGGATAAGTTTGACATACAATGTTGTGCAAATTTAAAGTACACAGTGTGTTAAATCAGTACATTTATATATAATAATATTGTAACAATATTTATCAGATTACATACCTATACTATAATATTATTATCTATATTCAATACGCACTAGATCTCTTTAACTTATTTAGTATTCATTATAAGTTTCCACCCTTATATATCATATTCTACCCTTTACATCAGTCATACCTCACCAATCCCCATCCCCTGGTAAATGCATTTTTCATTTAAGTGGATTGAAAACTCCTTTAGATGTCTATCTTATTCATCTTTATTTGTCATTGCCTAGAAGAATACATATCACATAATAGACCATGTGTTGAATGAATAAATAAATGAATGAATGATGAATAAATACAGGATGCTCTTTTCCTCTGGATCATTTGATTGGTTATTATTATTATTATTATTATTATTATTTTGAGAAATGTCTTTCTTTTTTTTTTCCAATTCTTTTTATTATGTTCAATTAGCCACTGTATAGTGGGTCATTACAACATGTGCCCTCCTTAATACCCATCACCCTGCTACCCCTCCCCCAACCCTCTCCCCTCTGAAACCATCAATTTGTTTTCTGGAGCCCATAGTCTCTCATGGTTTGCCTCTCTCTCTGATTTCTCCCTCTTCAGATTTACCTCCCTTCCCATATGGTTTTTCATGCTATTGCTTATGTTCCACATATGACTGAAACCATATGATAATTTTCTTTCTCTGCTTGACTTACTTCACTTAGCATAATCCCCTCCAGATCCATCTGTGTTAATGCAGATGGTGGGTATTCATCCTTTCTGATGGATGAATAATACATAGTCTATTTTATATATGTACTACATCTTTTTTATCCATTCATTTGTTGAAGAGCATCTTGGCTCCTTCCAAAGTTTGGCTATTGTGGACATTGCTGCTGTAAACTTTGGGATGCATGTGCCCCTTCTTTTTCACCACATCTGAATCTTTGGGATAAATACCTAGTAGTGCAATTGCTGGGTCATATGGTAGTTCTATTTTTAACATCTTGAGAAGCCTCCATACTGTTTTCCAAAGTGGCTGTTCCAACTTGCATTCCCACCAATAGTGTAAGAGGGTTCCCCTTTCTCCACAGCCTCTCCAACATTTGTTATTTCCTGTTTTGTTAATTTTTGTCATTCTAAGTGGTGTAAGGTAGTATCTCATTGTGGTTTTGATTTGTATTTTCTTGACAGCTAGAGCTGTTGAGCATTTTTTTGTATGTCTGTTATGTCTATAAGGAACTTCTCAAACTCAACACTCAAAAACAAATAACCTAGTCAGAAAATGGGCAGATGGCACCACCAGATACTTCCCCAGAGAAGCATCTTTCTTAAGAAAGAATCCAAAAACATATATGAGCATTTTTACTCTGAGCTCTTTGTTGCCATATTTTTAATTTTAGAGTCAACTTAACAACAATGTTGGTTGAGATTTGGGACACTCTAAAATATAATTCCAAAAGAATAATTGCTGAAACAGGGAGAAGAAATGAAACAAACAAAAATAAATAAATAAAATGACATAGTCAGTAAGAAAACTTGCAATGATGGCTTATCCAGTAGTCTACCAAAAGGTATGCTCAGTGCATGAATATGGTACCAAGCACATTGGGACAACAAAGATAAATGTATAGTTGTCACAAACTTTTGTGGCATTTTGCAATTTCAATACATACATATGTATTGTTTCAAAAAATGAAACTGCATTTTGAACTACAAAACATATAATTTTTTAAAAGATCCTAATCTTGCCCTGCTGACACTGCAATTTTCTACAGTGGAGTAGGCAGATTTCATTCCTAATAAGTATTTTAATTGGTCAGACATGTCAGCAAATGATCCATCTTGTCATTGTATTTGATGATGAAATAGTACTATAATGGGAAAGAAGTTCTGGTGGGCATTATCTTTCCTTCTGCTTTTTAAGTATTGGAGGGAATGAGGAGTGGTCGCAGGGATAAAGAACCATAAGGTGGGTTTGAAATTCACATTCCCTTATATATATTTACAGCAGAAAATATGTGCAATTTCTGCAGCTGCACATCTCTGTGTCATGGGGTTTTTAAATTACCAATCGTACTGAACAATTGCAATGAAGGGCAGAGGAGACATCCTGTACATGTTGATATTTCAAAATTCCTTTACCACTTTCAATAGATAGTACTAACTGAAATTTCAATATCCAGGGTCCATTTCTATCTTGTCTTTTTTTTTTCCATTGGATAATTTCCCTACATTTCCCCAAAGTTTTATTGTAAATAAAAGAGCTTAGTTATTTTTATAATGGGGGATTAGAGTTTCCACAAGCTGTGTTTTTCTGTTTAAAAATTATTGTAGGTATAATAAAATGCAAATAGTTCATGACCAATGCAGCTGCACATTGAAGTATCAGAATGAAAACTGAAATAAGAAGGAAATACATAAAAAAGGTAAGTTAGTTTTTTGTTTTGTTTTGTTTTGTTTTGTTTTAGCACTATTATTGGCTGCTAAAATCCAGGTCAGGGCCAGGGAGAATAAATTAATGGAATAAAGCCATAACACAATAACTGATGTACATGCACTCTTCTTTGTTTATGCAATTTCCCCTGCACCAGTTCAAGGCATGTCTAGGTAAGTTATCTAACAGCTGTCCAGAAAATTTCATTTTGTTGTAGTTTCAGTACTTTAGCTATGCTTTGCATGCATGCCATTTTTTCTTACTATTTGAGAATAGCTTTGCTAATCCTTTTAGGTTTTTGATATTGCTAAGTTATGATATCCCTTGCTTTTTTTTTCTTTAATTCTGAAATTATTATTTTCCTTGAATGGTCCACCTCTTACTTCTACTCTTTGGTGATGGCCTAATCTTCTAAAACAGGATCACTTTATTTAGCACAAATAGAAGACAAGCTTCTAAGAGTATATCTTCTGGAGCCTGGTTTCATGTGATATCAACATCATGTATCTTCATGAACCCAGCTTATCATCTTTCAGGCATGATTTTGACTAACATACCCCAGAATAGTAGTTATTATGCTGAGAAGTTGATCTGCAATGATTTTAGTTCATTCATTAAGGTTTTATTACACAGAATTATTACACCATTACAGAATTCTTATCCTTATGGAGATGCAACAAAAATATTGTCTCTTAGCCCATTCTTCCTTCTCTTATCTCTTTAGAGATTATTCAGACAGTGAAATTTTTAACACCTTGTAGAAGGGAAGCTTAAATCATAACATTTGGAAAATTTGGTTCATCCTGTTTCTTTGGATCTTGAGAAGAAGGAACTATAGTTCACTTTTTTCTTTCTTTCTCTCTTTCTCTTCTTCTTCTTCTTCTTCTTCTTCTTCTTCTTCTTCTTTTTCTTCTTCTTCTTCTTGGTAAGTTTGTTTTTGTGGATTTATAAGAACAAGTAAGCTTATATAGTTTCAACTGTGGCCAAAAGGCAAAGCTAAATATTCTGAGTTTTTATTTTAATAGGCTTTCAATTTGATAACCCCCCCATGCTTATGGTGTGTTACTCTGGGTGGTAATATGAAGAATTTAAACCAAAATGTAAATAATATGTAACAAACAAATCTTGGGCTCCTTAAGGGATGTCACATCCAAAGAAAATTAACTAAGTCAAAGAGCATTTAAGCATATGTGGATTTTTTTTTTCAATTGGACTACACAGTGCAAAACAAAACATCTAAATAATTTTTTTGATTTATCTCTATGTCAGTTATCCAAAAATCTCTCCTTAATCTCTAACCCCATTCTCTGACCCTAAACTCAACCTATGCTCACTCCTGTCTTCTTCCCACTTTCCCACTTTCTTCCTTGCTTATTCCTCTGGCTTTGCATAACTAATCTATTCCCTGAGAAGTTTCTTAGTATTTCTTTCCTTATACTTTCCCCCCTTTTTCTTAACTTTAAATTAGGACATATTTCACCTGTGCCAAAAAGCAAGAGAATAATTTAACAAACACTTACATACACATCACTGAGATTAAACAATCTTAATTCTTTGAAGTATTTTGTATAAACTGAAGACTATCTATTCCTTGAATGTTCTTAGGAAAAAAAAACTTATACAACTTTCTAAGCTTGTCATGATGCGTGTCTCTGTGTGTGTGCTTTTTAAAATATTGATTCAATTTGTTTTTAGCACTTACAGGTCCATTCAAGTATTTTATTTCTATCTGAGTCAGTTTGGTAAGTTATATTTCAGATAGACTATAAATTTTTACTAAGTAAGGGTTGATTTAGATTTCCAAATTCATTGAAATGCATTTTTCAAGGTTTTGCCTATGATTTCCTTTCTTGCCCCAGATAGGTTTTCCTTTAGTCTTCCCCAAAGAATACAAAAAGTAGAACACAGTTTGGAAACTCTTTCTGTGCTGAGGAGCTCCTAGAGAGGATGTCCTGCTTTAAGGGTTTTAACTTAGGAATTTGTTTTTAATAAAATTCCTAAAGGAGCAGAAACATTAAATTTGCAGTAATTGCATATGAATTTGACTCACTGGGGTTTTTCAATAGTGGATTTTTTAAATCTTTAATTATTTAAACTAAAAAGACCCTATATTTAGTTTTTACTTCTTATGATGAAATAATTACATTGGAATGTCCAAGTGGCTGATTTCACCCCAGTATGCATGCATTAAGGTAGAAAAATACATTGATTTTTCTTCCAATAACAGAAAGAAAGGTCAGAGCTTTCAAAATGTCTTATTCCAGAAAGATTCATGCTTGGAATACAGCATTCTTTAATTAATGAGAATGAAATATCTGGGTGGGTGAACAAGTGTAACATTTTTGGCTGGATCAGGGTAATGCTGGCTTCATAGAAAGAGTCTGGAAGTTTTCCTTCTGCTTCAATTTTTTGAAACAGCTTCAGGAGAATAGGTGTTATTTCTTCTTTGAAAGTTTGGTAGAATTCCCCAGGGAATCCATCAGGTCCTGGGCTCTTGTTTTTTGGGAGGTTTTGATTCTTCCTGGTTGTATCTTGATATCTTTGTTAAAGGACTCAACTTTCCTAAGATAAAGGGGGATTAAAAATTGGTTTACCTATAGGGGTAGCATTGATTGGGGAAAGGGGATTACCTTGAAGTTTAACTCTATATGAATATTAGAAAATAAAACTAAAAAAGGAATAAACTAGATTAAACTAAGCTGAAATTTAGAAAAAAAATTAAAAAAATAGAAATGCAAAAGAAAAACACAGGTGTATGTATCAAAAAGTTCAGGTTGGGGGGAGGACAAGATGGCGGGGAAGTAGGAGGAGGCGCCTTTTCTACCTGTACCCTAAAGTGAGCTGATTACCTACCAAAGAACTCCGATCACCCATGAAATCAGCCTGAGATCAGAATTATATACGTTTGTATCTCTACAGGGGCAGAAGACGCCAGTGGGCCGGTAAAGCGGAGTGGGAAAGGCGGACTGATATCAGAAGATAAACAAAAGGGGGAGGGAGACACCAGAGGCAACCAATTGGAAAGTAATACCCCTAATATGAGATTGCCCTGCATCTGGGACCAGCATTAACTTGGAGACTGGTTGAAAGTACTCAGAAAGAGCAAAGGATTGCCGGGGGGAGGAAATTGTGGGAATCGGGGCAGTTAGGGACAGGAGCTTAAATCCCTGGACCCAAGACAGCCTCCTCTGGCACTGAACCAGAGAGAGTGTGGTGGAGAAACCAGGTCTTGGTCCCTGAGCAGCCAGCGCGCTGGAGATTGCGTGGGTTCTGGCCCCTGTGAGGGGATGGGAGCCACGCTGGATGGCAGAACGCTCGAGCCCTGCTACAGAGCCTGAGATGTTCGTGCCCCTCATCCTTCTCTGAGAGAGGTACAAAGGCCCAGCTGGTGCTCTGACATGTGTCATTGTTTCACAGCCTAAGACACGTGCCCCAAACTCTCCCGAGAGAGGTGCACGAAGGCCCAGCCTGGTGCTTTTGGACCTGTGCCCTGTTCTCAGAGCCTGAGATGCACTCGTGACCCACAGCCTCCCCTGAAAGAGGTGCACGCAAGCCGGGCGCTCTTAGACCCAGAAAGACCAGGCACTCCCAGCCCGGGCCAGTGGGAAAATCTCAGTATGTGATTGCTGCTTGGAACCTCTCTGGCAGTCTGGAGCTGCCCAAACAGCTGCAGCAGAAGATCCTGCATCCCCAGGGACCGCGACTCGGAACCTGCTCTGCCAGCAGCCAAGGGGGAATTTATATGGACTCTGCAACACCCACAGGGGACCAGACTGAGGCTTCTCTCTGAGAGGGAGGTCAGGGTGCAGTTTGCTTTCCCCTAAACCTACAAAAACCATCAAAAGTGGTCAAGGCAAGAGGGAAAAAAAAAAAAAAAGGTGAACAAACATAAAAACCTCCAGAGAACAAAAGCCTGAAAAAACCGGTTTCCTCAGAGCCCATCCCCTTGAGGGGGACTGGAGGACTTAACTCAGGGAACATCATTGACTGAGAACCCATGTGGCAGACCCCTCCCCCAGAAAACCAACCAGGAAAAAAAAAAAAAAACAACAACTAAAAGAGAACCACCACCACTACTTCATAGGACAGCTTTTACTTTTAATTTTTCCCACTATTCTGGCTCATTTTTTTTATATAGATAATTTTTTCACCTATTTATCATCACAGCAAGCTGTCCAGTACATTCAATTCCATAATAACCTTCTAACCTGAACTTTTTGATACATACACCTGTGTTTTTCTTTTGCATTTCTATTTTTGGATTTTTTTTTAATTTTAGCTTAGTTTAGTCTAGTTTATTCCTTTTTAATTTTTATTTTCTAATATTCATATAGAGTTAAACTTCAAAGTAATCCCCTTTCCCCAATCAATACTACCCCTATAGGTAAACCAATTTTTAATCCCCCTTTAGCCTAGGAAAGTTGAGTCCCTTAACAAAGATATCAAGATACATCCAGGAAGAATAAAAACAACCTTCCTCGCCCACACTGAGAATTTATAACCACCCTCCCATCTTTTTCTTCCACCAGTGTTTCTGTGTTTTTGTGTTTGTCCTGATAGTATATAAATCTTACACTTGGGGTTCTTTTTGACAAGGTTCTTCCTTTATTTGCATATATACATATATTTTTTCTTTTGTTATATACTTTTGTCAGTCTTTTTGTTTGTCCATTTTTGTTTGTATACCTCATAAATCTTACCTTGGGGCCCATTTGGGCTGAACCTTCTCTGTCATCTTCCCTTTCTTTCCTGTCTCTCTCTCTCTTTCTTTTTTTTTTTTTTTCTTTTCTATTTTCTCTCATTTGGGTGGGGAATCCTGATTGCTCAGAACTGTTCCAGGGTGCACCCAGACTGCACCACGGTCAATACAACCAGCTACATCTGTTCAGTCATCTCTCACCAAAATGACTAGGAGGAGGAATGCCCAACAGAAGAAAAATACAGAGGATGGACCTCCTGCAACAGAGCTAACAGCTATCAACATAGACAATATGTCAGAAAGAGAATTCAGGCTAACAATTATCCAGGCAATAGCTAGGTTGGAGAAAGCCGTGATGACCAAACAGAATTGATTAGGGCTGAGCTGAAAGTGACCAGACAGGATGTTCACAATATTAGGGCAGAGCTAAAAGCTACCAGGGCTGAGGTTCACAATGCTTTCAATGAGTTCCAATCTAATCTAAATTCTCTAAAAGCTAGGGTAACTGAGACAGAAGATAGAATTAGTGATCTGGAGGACAAACAGATAGAGAGAAAGGATCAGGAGGAAGCCTGGAACAAACAGCTTAGAAACCACGAAAAGAGAATCAGGGAGATAAATGATGCCATGAAACATTCCAACATCAGAATTATTGGAATCCCTGAAAGGGAGGAGAAAGAAAGAAGTCTAGAAGATACAGTGGAACAAGTTCTTCATGAAAACTTTCCCAATCTCGTGAATGGAACCAGCGTTCATGTACTAGAGGCCGAACGGGCACCACCCAAGATTATAGATTCCAGAAAAACATCAAGGCACCTGATAGTCAAATTGAGGAATCATAATTGTAGATATAATCACTTGAAAGCCGCTAGGACAAAGAGGCTCCTTACTTACAGAGGAAAGCCCATCAGAATAACATTAGACTTGTCCACAGAGACCTGGCAAGCCAGAAAGGGCTGGCAAGATATATTCAGGGCACTAAATGAGAAGAACATGCAGCCAAGAATAATTTATCCAGCAAGACTGACATTCAAAATGGGTGGAGAGATAAAGAGTTTCCAAGAATGGCAAGGCTTAAAAGACTATGCAACCACCAAGCCAACACTGCAGGAAATATTAAGGGGTGTTCTATAAAAGAGGAAAAATCCTAAGAATAGCATTGAACAGAAATATAGAGACAATCTACAGAAAGAAAGACTTCAAAGGTAACACGATGTCAATAAAAATGTATCTATCAATAATCACTCTCAATGTGAATGGCCTAAATGTGCCCATCAAATGACACAGAGTTGTAGATTGGATAAAACAACAGGACCTATCCATATGTTGTCTACAAGAGACCCATTTTGAACCTAAAGATACACCCAGACTGAAAGTGAAGGGATGGAGAAGCATCTCTCATGCCAATGGGCCTCAAAAGAAGGCCAGGGTAGCGATTCTCATATCAGATAAATTAGATTTTAAACTAAAGACTGTAGTCAGAATTACAGAAGGACACTACATCATTCTCAAAGGGACTATCCACCAAGATGATCTAACAATTGTAAATATCTATGTCCCCAATATGGGAGCAGCCAATTACATAAGAAAACTGTTAATCAAGATAAAGAGTCATATTGATATGAGTACATTAATAGTAGGAGATCTCAACACACCTCTCTCAGAAATAGACAGATCATCGAAGCAGAAAATCAATAAAGAAACAAGAGCATTGAATGACACATTGGACCAGATGGACCTCATAGATATATACAGAACATTCCACCCTAAAACAACAGAATACTCATTCTTCTCAAGTGCACATGGAACCTTCTCCAGAATAGACCACATACAGGGTCACAAGTCAGGACTCAACTGATACCAAAAGACTGAGATTATTCCCTGCATATTCTCAGATCACAATGCTTTGAAACTGGAGCTCAATCACAAGGAAAAGTTCAGAAGGAATTCAAACACCTGGAAGCCAAAGACCACCTTGCTTAAGAATGCTTGGATCAACCAGGAGATCAAAGAAGAACTTAAACAATTCATGGAAACCAATGAGAATGAAGACACTTCGATCCAAAACCTGTGGGATACAGCAAAGGCGGTCCTAAGGGGGAAATACATAGCCATCCAAGCCTCCCTCAAAAAAATTGAAAAATCCAAAATACACCAGCTCTCTCTACACCTTAAAGAATTGGAGAATCAACAACAAATCAAACCAACTCCACACATAAGAAGGGAAACAATCAAGATTAGAGCAGAGATCAATGAGGTAGAAACCAGAGATACAGTAGAACGTATCAATGAAACTAGAAGTTGGTTTTTTGAGAGAATCAATAAGATCGATAAACCATTGGCCACACCAATCCAAAAGAGAAGAGAGAAAGCCCAAATGAATAAAATTATGAATGAAAAGGGAGAGATCACAACTAACACTAAGGAAGTAGAAACAGTCATCAGAAGTTATTATCAACAGTTATATGCCAATAAGCTAAGCAACCTAGATGAAATGGATGCATTCCTGGAAAACTATAAACTCCCAAAATTGAACCAGGAAGAAATTGACAACCTGAATAGACCGATATCTAGTAACGAGATTGAAGCAGTGATCAAAAACCTCCCCCAAAACAAGAGCCCAGGACCTGACGGATTCCCTGGGGAATTCTACCAAACTTTCAAAGAAGAAATAACACTTATTCTCCTGAAGCTGTTTCAAAAAATTGAAGCAGAAGGAAAACTTCCAGACTCTTTCTATGAAACCAGCATTACCCTGATCCCCAGCATAGGCAAAGACCCTACCAAAAAGGAGAATTTCAGACCAATATCACTGATGAATATGGATGCTAAGATTCTCAACAAGATCCTAGCAAACAGCATCCAACAGCACATTAAAAAGATTATCCACCATGACCAGGTGGGATTCATCCCTGGGCTACAAGGATGGTTCAACATTTGCAAATCAATCAATGTGATAGAACAGATTAATAAGAGAAGAGAGAAGAACCACATGGTCCTCTCAATTGATGCAGAAAAAGCATTTGACAAAATCCAGCATCCATTCTTGATTAAAATGCTTCAAAGTATAGGGATAGAGGGAACATTCCTCAACTTCATAAAATCTATCTATGAAAGACCCACAGCAAATATCATCCTCAATGGGAAAAAGCTTGCAGCCTTCCTGTTGAGATCAGGAACACGACAAGGATGCCTACTCTCACCATTCTTGTTCAACATAGTATTAGAAGTCCTAGCAACAGCAATCAGACAACAAAGAGAAATAAAAGGTATCCAAATTAGCAATGAAGAAATCAAACTCTCTTTTTTTGCAGATGACATGTATCTTTATATGGAAAACCCAAAAGACTCCACCCCCAAACTACTAGAACTCATACAGCAATTCAGCAACATGGCAGGATACAAAGTCAAAGTACAGAAATCAGTGGCTTTCTTATACACTAACAATGAAAATATAGAAAGGGAAATTAGAGAATCTATTCCATTTACTATAGCACCAGAACCATAAGATACCTGGGAATAAAACTAACCAAAGAGGTAAAGGATCTGTACTCAAGGAACTACAGAACAGTCATGAAAGAAATTGAAGAAGACACAAAAAATGGAAGACCATTCCATGCTCTTGGATCAGAAGAATAAACATTGTTAAAATGTCTATAGTGCCTAGAGCAATCTATACTTTTAATGCCATTTCAATCAAAATCCCACCGGTATTTTTCAAAGAGCTAGAGTAAATAATCCAAAAAATTGTATGGAATCAGAAGAGACCCGGAATCGCTAAGGAAATGTTGAAAAACAAAAATAAAACTGGGGGCATTACGTTACCTGATTTCAAGCTTTACTACAATGCTGTGATCACCAAGACAGTATGGTACTGGCATAAAAACAGACACATAGACCAGTGGAACAGAGTAGGGAGCCCAGATATGGACCCTCAACTCTATGGTCAAATAATCTTTGACAAGTCACAAAAAATATACAGTGGAAAAAAGACAGTCTCTTCAATAAATGGTGCTGGTTAAACTGGACAGCTATATGTAGAATAATGAAACTCGACCATTCTCTTAGACCATACACAAAGATAAACTCAAAATGGATAAAAGACCTCAATGTGAGACAGGAATCCATCAGAATCCTAGAGGAGAACACAGGTAGTAACCTCTTCAATATCAGCCACAGCAACTTCTTTCAAGATATGTCTCCAAAGGCAAAGGAAACAAAAGTGAAGATGAACTTTTGGGACTTCATCAGGATCAAAAGCTTCTGCACAACAAAGGAAACAGTCAAGAAAACAAAGAGGCAACCCACGGAATGGAAGAAGATATTTGCGAGTGACAGTACAGACAAAAAAGTTGATATCCAGGATCTATAAAGAGCTTCTCAAACTCAACACACACAAAACAGACAATCATATCAAAAAATGGGCAGAAGATATGAACAGACACTTCTCCAATGAAGACATACAAATGGCTATCAGACACATGAAAAAATGTTTACCATCACTAGCCATCAGGGAGAGTCAAATTAAAACCAAATTGAGATACCACCTTACACCAGTTAGAATGGCCAAAATTAGTAATACAGGAAACAACATGTGTTGGATAGGATGTGGAGAAAGGGGAACCCTCTTACACTGTTGGTGGGAATGCAAGTTGGTGCAGCCACTTTGGAGAACGGTGTGGAGATTCCTCAAGAATTTAAAAATAGAGCTTCCCTATGACCCTGCAATGGCACTATTGGGTATTTACCTCAAAGATACAGATGTAGTGAAAAGAAGGGCCATCTGTACCCCAATGTTTATAGCAGCAATGGCCACAGTCGCCAAACTGTGGAAAGAACCAAGATGCCCTTCAATGGATGAATGGATAAGGAAGATGTGGTCCATATACCCTATGGAGTAGTATGCCTCCATCAGAAAGGTTGAATACCCAACTTTTGTAGCAACATGGATGGGACTGGAAGAGATTATGCTGAGTGAAATAAGTCAAGCAGAAAGAGCCAATTATCATATGGTTTCACTTATTTGTGGAGCATAACAAATAGCATGGAGGACAAGGCGAGATGGAGAGGAAAAGGGAGTTGAGGTAAATTGGAAGGGGAGGTGAATCATGAGAGAGTATGGACTCTGAAAAACAATCTGAGGATTTTGAAGGGCGGGTGGTGGGAGGTTGGGGGAACCAGGTGGTGGGTATTAGAGAGGGCACGGATTGCATGGAGCACTGGGTGTGGTGCAAAAACAATGAATACTGTTACACTGAAAAGAAATTTAAAAAAATTAAAAAATAATATATAATATTATTTATTATAAATACTATAAAGATTACTAGGAAAAGTGAGACATAGGGTAGTAGAATAATTGCTAATATATTTGCAAATATTTTTAGTACGTGGTGCTGGACACTAGGCTGGGTAATTTATTTAGAATATTTTATCTAACTTTCACAACAGCTTTTAAGGTTAGAATTCTTCTTATCTTTGTTTTACAACTGTGGAAGTTAAGTCTCAGAGAAATGAAACTATTTTCCCAAAGACACAGTGCTAATAAGTGACAGTGACAGGACTTCTCTAACTCTAAAATCCATATTCCTAAACTTTATACTGTATTTGTCCTCCTGACTAGGGAAAAGTTAGAAGTGTGGGACCTAAATAGATGTGATTAAAGTCAAGGTGAGTTTTGTGAATCCAGAATAGTATTTTTGGCCCAAAGACTTTTCTAATACACTTAGAATAACTCATCTAAACTCTAATATATAACTGATGCCACTGTTTACTAAAGCTCCTTTTGTTTCTATAATGCTTCACTGGCAGGTGAATTGTTCTTTTTTTTTTTTTAATTTAATTTGTGTGTGTGTGTGTGTGTGTGTGTGCGCGCGTGTGTGTGTGCATCCCAAAATTCATTGTTTGTTTTTTCCACTGGTTATTTTTTTCCTGGTATGTCGAAAATATTTGACCATAGAGTTGAGGGGCCATATATGAGCTGTCTATCCTTTTCCACTGGTCCATGTGTCTGTTTTTGTGCCAGTACCATGCTGTCTTGGGGATCACTGCCTTGTTATAAAGCTTGAAATCAGGCAATGTGATATCTGAAGTTTTGTTTCTCGTTTTCAGTATTTCCTTAGCAATTCCGGTTATCTTCTGGTTCCATACAAATTTTAGGATTGTTTGTTCCAGATCTTCGAAAAATTCTGGTGGAATTTTGATTGGGATGGCATTGAAAGTATAGATTGCTCTAGGCAGTATAGACATTTTAACAGTATTTGTTCTTCTGATCCAAGAGCATTGAATGCTTTTTCATCTTTTTGTGTCTTCTTCAATTTCTTCCATGAGTGTTCTGTAGTTGCTCAAATACAGAGCCTTTACCTCTTTGGTTAGGTTTATTCCCAGGTCTCTTATGCTCTTGATGCTATAGTAAATGGAATCAATTCTCGAATTTCCCTTTTTATATTTTCATTTTTAGTGTATAAGGAAACAACTGATTTCTGTACATGGATTTTGTATCCTGCCACATTACTGAATAGCTGTATGAGTTCTAGTAATTTGGGGGTGGAGTCTTTAGGTTTACTATATATAGTATCATGTCATCCGTGAAGAGAGCGATTTTGACTTCTTCTTTACCAATTTGAATGTATTTTATTTCTTTTTGTTGTCTGATTGCTGTTGCTAGGACTTCTAATACTCTGTTGAACAACAGTGGTGAGAGTGAACATCCTTGTCGTCTTCCTGATCTCAAAGGGAAGGCTGTCGACTTTTCCCCATTGAGGATGGTATTTGCTCTGGGTTTTTCAGACAGATTGTATGAAGATGACGAATGTTTCCTCTATCCCTATATTTCAAAGTGTTTTAATCAGGAACGGATGATATACTTTGTCAAATGCTTTTTCTACATCAATCGAGAGGACCGTTTGGTTCTTCTCTCTTCTGTTACTGATTTGTTCTATCACTTTGATTGATGTGCAAATGCTGAACCACCCTTGCATCCCATGGATAAATCCCACCTGGTCATGGTGGATAATCTTTTTAATGTGCTGTTGGATCTTATTAACTAGATCTTGTTGAGAATCCTGGCATCCATATTCATCAAGGATATTGGTCTGAAATTATCCTTTTTGATGGGGTCTTTACCTGGTTTGGGGATCAGGGTAATGCTGGCTTCATAAAAAGAGTCTGGACATTTTCCTTCTTTTTCTATTTTTTGAAACAACTTCAGGAGAATAGGTATTATTTCTTCATTGAATGTTCAGTAGAATTCTCCAGGGAATGCATCAGGTCCTGGACTCTTGTTTTTTTTTTTTTTTTTTTTTTTTTTTTTTTAGGTTTTGATCACTGTTTCAATCTTGTTACTATATATTGGTCAATTCAGGATGTCGATTTCTTCCTGATTCAGTCTTGGAAGTTTATAGGTTTCCAGGAATATATCCATTTCTTCTATGTTGCTTAACTTATTGGCATATAACTGTTGATAATAATTTCTGATGATTGTTTCTATATCCCTGGTGTTAGTCGTGATCTCTCCTTTTTCAATCATCATTTTATTAATTTGGGTACTCTCTCTTTTCTTTTGAATCAGTTTGGCCAGTGGTTTATTGATCTTACTGATTCCTTCAAAAAACCAGCTTCTACTTTCGTTGATGTGTTCTACTGTATCTCTAGTTTCTATCTTATTGATCTCTGCTCTAGTCTTGATTATTTCCCTTGTTGTGTGTGGGGTTGACTTAATTTATTGTTGATTCTCCAGTTCTTTAAAATGTAAAGAAAGCTGGTGTATTCTGGATTTTTCATTTTTTTTTGAGGGAGATTTGGATGGCTATGTATTTCCCTCTTAGGTCGCTTTTGCCATATCCCTTAGGTTTTGGACTGATGTGACTTTATTCTCATAGGCTTCCATGAATTGTTAAGTTCTTTTTTGATTTCCTGGTTGTTCCAAACATTCTTCTTCTTTTTTTTTTAAAGATTTTATTTATTTGACAGAGAGAGATCACAAGTAGGCAGAGAGGCAAGCAGAGAGAGAGAGAGAGGAGGAGGAAGCAGGCTCCCTGCCGAGCAGAGAGCCCGATGTGGGACCTGATCCCAGGACCCTGAGATCATGACCTGAGCTGAAGGCAGAGGCTTAACCCACTGAGCCACCCAGGTGTCCCTGTTCTAAACATTCTTAAGCAGGATCGTCTTTAGCTTCCAAGTGTTTGAATCCCTTCCATAATTTTTCTTGTTGTTGAGTTCCAGTTTCAAAGCATTGTGGTCTTAGAATATGATATAACATAACATGATATAATGTAATATAACATAATATTTTATATGTATATATATACATATGTATATATATATATATATATATATATATAATCTCAATCTTTTGGTATCAGTTGAGTTCTGATTTGTGACCGAGTATGTGGTCAATTCCAGAGAAAGTTCCCTGTGCACTCAAGAAGAATGAGTATTCTGTTGTTTAAGGGTGGAATGTTCTGTATATATCTATGATGTCCATCTGGTCCAATGTGACATTTAAAGCTCTTATTTCTTTATTGATTTTCTGCTCAGATGACCTGTCTATTACTGAGAGTGGCATGTTCAGATCCCTTACAATTAATGTGTTCATATCAATATGACTCTGCATTTTGATTAACAGTTGTCTTATGTATTTGGCTGCTCCCATATTGGAGGCATAAATATTTACAATTGTTAGATCTTCTTGGTGGATGGATAGACCCTTTAAGAATGATGTAGTGTCCTTCTTTATCTCTGACTACAGTCTTTAGTTTAAAATCTAATTTATCTGACATGAGAATCACTACCCCAGCTTTCTGTTGAGACCAGTTGAGATGAAAGAGGCTTCTCCATCCCTTTCAGTCTGGATGTATCTTTAGGTTCCAAAAGGTCTCTTGTAGACAGCATATGGACATTTCCTGTCATTTTATCCAATCTTCAACCCTGTGTCATTTTATGGGAGCATTTAGGCTGTTCACATTGAGAGTAAATATTAAGAGATACGTTTTTATTGACATCCTGTTGCCTGTGAAGTTCTTGTTTCTATAGATTGTCTCTGTAAATTTCTGTTCTATGTCACCCTTGGGTTCTTTCTTCTGTTATAGAACCCCCTTTAAGATTTCTTGTAGTGCCAGCTTGGTGGTCACATACTCTTTTAAACCTTGCCAATCTTGGAAGCTATTTATCTCTCCATCCATTTTGATGTCAACCTTGCTGGATAAAGTATTCTTGGCTGCATGTTCTTCTCATTTAATGCCCTGGATATGTCTTGCCAGCCCTTTCTGGCTTGCCAGGTTTCTGTGGACAGGTCTGATGATATTCTGATGGGGCTTCCTCTGTATTTAAGGAATCTCTTCTGCTTAGCTGTCCTCAGAAGCTCTGGTCTAAAATTGTAATTTTTGAGTCTCTCAATCAAGTGTCTTCAAGGTTGTTCTAGATTTGTTGTTTTTGGGGGGTGTTCTTTCTGCCTCTAGGACACAAAATGCAGGTTCCATTCCCCAGATTGGGAATATTTTCATGGAGAAATTGTCCAACTATATCTTCTAGTTCTTTCTTTCTCGTCCCCCTCAGGGATCCCAATAATTCTGTCACTGGAATGTTTCATGGTGTCATTTGTTTCCCTAATTTTGTTTTCATGTTTTCTAAGCTGTTTCTTCCAGGCCTCCTCCTGATCATTTTTCTATATCAATTTGTCCTCTAGATCACTAATTCTATCCCCTGCCTCAGTTATCCTAGCTGTTAGAGCATTTATATTGGATTGGATCTCATTGATAGCATTTTTAACTTCTTCTAGGGCAGCTGTCACTTCTCCCCTTAAAGATTCCATGTTGTCACTAATGGTTTTCTCTAACCTAGCCATTGCCTGGATAATTGCTACCCTGAATTCCCTTTCTGACATACTGTTTATGTCCATATCCAATAATTTCATCTTAGAGTGCACAGTCTCTGAATTTTTCCTCTGTTGGTCCTTCTTCCTCCCAGTCATTTTGGTGAGAGGTGGTTGAGGGGATGTGTAGCTGAATATATCAACTGTGATCTAGGCAAGGTGCACCCTGGAATGCTTCTGAGCAACTGAAGTTACCACCAAAAAGAAAGAAAAAAGAAAAAAAGAGAGAGAAAGATAGAGACAGAAAACAAAGAGAAGACCCAGCCAGAATGGGCCCCAAAGGTAAGATTTATAAGGTATACAAACAAAAGTGACAAACAAAAAGACTGGCAAAAGTAAATGAGAAAAAGAAGAAGAAGAAAAAAAAACAGCTAAAATGAACCACAAGGATAAGACATATAATAGCAGAATGAAAACAAATACACTGAAACACTGACAGAAGAAAAAGTTTGGAGAGTGTTTATAAATCCTCAACGTGGGTGAAAAAGGTTATTTTGATTCTTCCTCGGTGTATCTTGATATCTTTGTTAAAGACTCAACTTTCCAGAGATAAAGGGAGATTAAAACTGGTTTATATATAGGGGTAGTATTGATTAGGGAGAGAAGATTAACTTGAAGCCTATATCTATATGTATATTAAGAAAAATAGCAAAGCAAAAGATAAATAGAGGTATAAGTATGAAAATAGTTCAAATTAAAAGGTTATTGTGGAATATGTTGTATTGAACCTCTCATTGTAATGGTGATTTTTTTTTTTAAAGATTTTATTTATTTATTTGACAGACCGAGATCACAAGTAGGCAGAGAGGCAGGCAGAGAGAGAGAGGGAAGCAGGCTCCCTGCCGAGCAGAGAGCCCGATGCGGGACTCGATCCCAGGACCCTGAGATCGTGACCTGAGCCGAAGGCAGCGGCTTAACCCACTGAGCCACCCAGGCGCCCTGTAATGGTGATTTTTTAAAAAACTTAAACAGAACAGGAATAGTGAAAACGAATTAAAAATAAAAGTTGTATCTATGAAATACACAGGTTTTAGGGTAATACCAGCAGTTTAATATCTTGTTTTCCCCTGATATTGGGGTTTTACAGTTTTATGGGGACCCTGTGGTGGTTATCCTCTCATTCTTTTGACTGGGTTTCTGGGCAAGGGGCCTGCCACATTGTTTTTCAGTCTTGCTTGAGTTGAGTCCTCCTGCTCCCTAACAAGGGGCTGGATTCTGTGGAAACCGGTTTGTCATGCTTTTGTTCTCTGGAGGTTTTTGTTCTTTGGTGGTTCTTTGTGGCTTTTCAGAAGTTTAGTGGAAAGCAAACTGAACTCAGACCTCCATCTCAGAAAGAAGCCTCAGTCTACTCCCTTCTGGGTGGTCCAGAACACACAGACTCTCCCTCTGCAAGTTCTACTGAGCCACGCAACCTCCCACAGGCACTGCACATCCCCAGCCACCATTTCAGGGGTCTCCCAATGCGCTCGCTTATCTTTGCACCCCTGTGCCACTAAAACTGTGAGTGATATTGTTCCAGGGAGCCTGCTTCTGGTGGGTGCCTTTGCCAGGACTGCTGGCCGGGGTCCAGACCTCAGTGTTTTACAGGTCACTGACTGCCGGGAGATCCCAACCAGAGATAGTGCTGAGTTTTTCAAGCCTGGGTTGGGAGTGTTCAGACTCTTGGCTGGTACTAGAGACCACAGGCTAGTGCCTGCACAGAACTCACTCAGGCATGGGTGGGGAGTGAGGTTCAGACCCCAGTTGTGCAGTGCACACGCAGACCGCAAAAGGCTGTGGTTCTAGAGAGTGCCAGTTGGCATCCACACCAGACTCCCTCATGTGTGCCGGTGGGAGTACACCTAGCCAAGTGGTGTCACAAGCAGTGGAAAGCCAGGGGCTCAGGGACTACAATCTTGAGGCTTTGCTGCACTCTCTCTGGCATGGGTGGTTGCTGGTGGTGGCCGTCCTGGGTCCATGGGCTTAGGCTTGTGCCCATGACCGCCTGATTCCACCAGTTGCCCCTTAAGATCTTCTGCTCATTTTGAGTGCTTTTAATGAGACTCCAGGTTAATGGTGGACCCCAAGCACAGGGCACTTTTTATTGGGGTATTACTTTCCAATGGGTCGCTTCTGGTGGCTCCCTCCCCTTTCTGTTTATCCTCTGATATCAGTCCAATCATTCCCACTCTGCTTTACCTCTCCATTGGTGTCTTCTGACCCCATAGAAATCCAGAAGTGTATAATCCTACATCTCAGGCTGATTTCATGGGTGTTCAGAGTGTTCTGGTGGATAATTAACTCACTTTAGGGGACCTGTTGAAACAGGGCCTCATACTTCTCTGCCACCTTGCCCCTCCTCCAGGTGAATTGTTCTTTGAAACAAATATGCATCCATGTATTAATGTTCAAATTTTGCCTATATCCATGATATCTGTGTTTTTCCCTAATACAGATTCTTGCATATCCCCATACTTGACAACAATCTTCAGTGATGCCCATACTGAATCCTAAAGAGACTGTGAGTTGTGAAGGCAGAGGGAAAGGAAGAAACAAAGAGGGAGAGTTTGAAAAGGGAAGAGAATGGAATGATTATTTCAAGGTATTAAATATACTATTACACAATGTTTATTTTATTCTCTCCAGGGGGCAATTTTGTGCTCTCTAGAACATAATATCTACAACTGTGGGAAGGTAACATGATGTGGAAAACAGCAAGTTCTTTTGAATCAGATAATGATGATGATAATTAAAATGATAACAATAATAATAAGAGCAGCAGCTCTCATTTACCTAGTATCTGCCATGTGTCAGCTACTCTCCTGAGCAGTTTGCATCTATTATCTCAATTAATTCTTCATCAACCCTGTAAAGAATGTGGGACTGTTATCTCCATTTTATAGATGTGGAAAGTGAGGCATAGAGAGTGGTTAATAATTTTCCAATGTCACACAGTAAAAAGTTAAATTAGACTTTCAGTACAGGTGGTCTTATTCCAGAAAGTGTGATCTCAACTAAATCTGGGTTCAGTTCTGATCTCTTTCATGTAGAAGCTGACTTCAATAACATTATTTACTTTTCTGAAACTCATGCTCCTCACATGTGAAACAGAGAGATGTGGTGTGGATTGTATTAGGTGATATGCATAAATGCACTTAGCCTGGCCCATAATAAGGGCTTTTTCTCCTCCTTCCTAGTTGCTGTTCTGGATGAGGTTTTCTCAAATTGTGATCAAGAGAACACCATTATTAGAAGCACCTGGGGTGCTTATTAAAAATGCAAAAATAAGATTATTTTGCTCAAGGATATTCAGTTTATAGATGGAGGGTATGATGTAACTACATACACAAAATGAAATTTTATTGTCATTTTCTAGCAATAGCAATAAAAAGAAATTACTAAGTACCCTTCGAATTCTGAAGAGATGCAGCTTTCAGGCTGTCTGAATCAACAACATCACAAACATGTCAACCAGATATATAAATCTAAGTGCTCATTATCACTCATTCACATTACATATATGATAGATTAGCAAAGCTATTAACATAGGAGCCAACTCTTATATCCCTAGTGTTGTATCACACATACTAGTGAATGCATGCACATAAGCACATGCATGAGAGTTAGAATGCACATGTACAAACATGCACACACATGCCTACAGACATGCAGAAAAAAGGTGAAGCAAAGTACAGATATTTTCTCAACATACCCATAGACCCTTCTGAAATGCACGGGAGATCAGAGGAGAATTACCTTATAGAGACCTAATTAAATTTATGTGGAAGATAGTATGTGACAGAAGTAAGGCAAATTATTTTCCTCTAGTTAGCCAGTGTAAATCCATTTCCTCCCAGAGGTTTATAAAGGTTATATGTTCAATATTTCAGGGAGCAAGGCAGAGCTAAGATGTCATAGTAGAAGGACCCTAGGCTTTCCTTCTCCATTGAATATAGCTAGGTAACTATCAAATCATTCTGAATATCCAATAAATTGACCTGAGGACTGACATAACAAACTGCACAACTAGAGGGAGAAAGGTCACATCAAGGAAGGTAGGAAGTGCAGACAGGTAGTTTGGGGAAGAAACAGATCATGGGTGCTGTGGAGGGGAGGGAACCCTGCTTGCAGAGAAAGGTAAGAGAGTAGAGCATGCAGGGATATGTACAAGAACACTCTCCCAAAGCCATTGACTGGAAAAATGAGAGGGGCTGATTTTCATGAGGACTTGCAAACAAGGGACTTAAAGACTGGAGTTTTGAAGGTCTGTGGGCTTGGGTGGGATAGAGCTCTCAGGGTAAGGCAGTACTCCTAGAGAGAAGTCAGGCAAACAACCACAGGACAGATAGTGCAATCTCAGGTGACTGGGGAGAGAATATTCCTTCTTCTTGGAGCACATCTGTGAGAGGTGGCATTCCAGAGATGCCTCTCTGAGGACAAATGAGCTGATGGTCACCATTTCCCTTTGACTTCTCCTCAGCATAGGTGTAGAGATACCTGTTGAGGGCTGCTAACCCAGAGACAGGCTGTTTAGCTTGTTTTGCTCCAAATCTCAGTCCCCGCATTCTGGCATGGCTGCCCATCTCAATCAAATCTGTATTAGTCCCCAGCATGACAAGACCCTCTCTCAGAAGATCAGCACAGGTCCTCAACACATTGTGTCCCTTAAGTTTGGAGTTTTAAAAGTCAGCAGGCCTGGCTGGGATAGAGCCCGAAGTACACTGTGCTGCTACAGCAGGGAAGAAACCTGGAGACAGACAGCATGAAAACAGCCATCTGAAAAATGTCTGGGACATAGGAGTAGAAATTGTTTGCTCCTCTGGGAGTGCTTCTCTGAGAACAGAAAGTGCAGAGACCCCTCTCTGGAAACAAAGGAGCTAGCTGGCACTATTTTTGTCCCCCACCTGTCATCATAAACTAACTTCAGTGAACAGCACAGCACCAACACTGGTTGCCTAACCTGCTTACACCATGTCTCACCTCTTGTGCTCTGCTGGTACTGCTTTTCTCAGGCAAGTGTACCTAAGGATAGACACCACAGACCCCTTCCTAAGAAAGCCAACAGAAACATCTGCATGCATTATGTCTACAAACCATAGAATTCTGCAAGGCTTCAGATCTATTAAAGGTAGCATCAGGTCTCATTTAACAAGCAGACCAGAACACATCTAGTTAAAACTCATCATACTCTGGCCAAGGTTTAAACACTGTCCACTGCAGGGAAAGCAAGCCTCTGTAGATGATGGGCCTGAGGGATAGAGCAACCAAAACACTGGGGAAGAGTACGCAGCATACACCAGAGACACCCCCTGAAGTGTCAGGCCTTGGCAACTATACAGCTCTTCTTCATAAAACCATTACTCTTAGGAGCAGAAAACATAACAGGATTTTCTAATGCACAAAAGAAGACAGAGACCTAGACAAAATACCAAGATGGAGGGATTCATCCCAAAAGAAAGAACAGGAAAAGGTCGTGGCCAAAATTCCAATCAAAACAGATATAAGTAACGTGTCTGATGGAGAATTTAAAGTGACAATCATAAGGATATTTGCTGGGCTTGATAAATCATGGTAGACATCAGAGAGACCCTTACTACACAGATAAAGAGCTAAAACAAATCAGAAATGGAAAAGGCAATACCTAAGATTTGGAACAATCTGGATGGAAGAATGAATAAGTGATCCAGAAGATTGAATAATGGAAAATATTGAAGCTGAACCAAAGAGAGAAAGAAGAATCAGGCATCATGAGAATAAACTGAGGGAACTCCGTGACTCCATCATAAGATAACAACATTCTTATCATTAGATCCTAGAAGAAAAAGAAGAGAGAGAAAAGCAGGTAGAAGGATTATTTAAGGAAATAATAGCTAAAAACTTTCTTAATCTGAGGAAAGAAATAGACATCCAGATACAGGAGGCACAGAGAACTCACATCAAAATCAATAAAAGCAGGCCAACAGCAAGATATATTGTAGTGGAATTTGCAAACTATAGTGATAAAAAAAATCCTAAAACCACCAAGACAAAAGAAGTCCCTAACTCACAAGGGAAGACCCATAAGGTTAGCAGCAGATCTATCCCCAGAAACTTGGCAGGTGACTTTGATATTGGCCATAGCAACTTCTTACAAGATAGGTCTCTGTGACAAGGGAAATAAAAGCAAAAATAAACTATTGTGACCTCATCAAGATAAAAAGCTTCTGCACAGTGAAGGAAACAGTCAACAAAACTAAAAGATAACCAATGGAATGGGAGAAGATATTTACAGTCACATGTTGGATAAAGTGTTTGTATCAAAAATCTATGAAGAACTTATCAAACTCAACAACCCCAAAAAAACATATAATGCAGTTAAGAAATGGGCAGAAGACATGAACAGACATTTTTCCAAAGAACACATACAGATGGATAACAGGCACATGAAAATATGCTCAATATCACTCATCATCAAGGTAAAACAAATCAAAACTACAATGAGATATCATCTCACACCTGTGAGAATGGCTAAAATTAACAAAGGAAACAGATGTGAGAATACAGAGAAGGGGGAATCCTCTTGCTCTATTAGTTCCAATGCAAACTGGTGCAGCCACTCTGGAAAACATTATGGAGATTACTCAATAGGTTAAAAATAGAACTACCCTACAACTTAAAGGATAAATAATTCTGATTCAAAGGAACACGTGCACCCCAATGTTTATAGCAGCATTATCAACAATAGCCCAAATATGGCAAGAGTCCAAATATCTGTTGACTGATGAATGGACAAAGAAAATGGGTATATATATACAATGGAATATTACTAGGACCATAAAATAGGATGAAATCTTGCAATTTGCAATGATGTGGTTGGATCTATAGAGTACTATGCTAAGCAAAATAAGTTAATTCAGGGCACCTGGGTGGCTCAAAGCCTCTGCCTTCAGCTCAGGTCATGATCCCAGGGTCCTAGGATCAAGCCCCATATCAGGCTCTCTGCTCAGCAGGACGCCTGCTTCCCCCTCTGTCTCTCTGCCTGCCTCTCTGCCTACTTGTGATCTCTGTCAAATAAACAAATAAAACCTTTTTAAAATTTTTAAAAAATAAGTTAGTCAGAGGAAAACACATAATGTATGATCTCACTCACATGTGGAATTTAAGAAAGAAAACACTTAAACATGGGGAAAAAAGAGAGAAGCAAACTAGAAAACAGACACTTAACTATGGAGAACAAACGAAGATTATGAAGGGGAGGTGGGTAGGGGCAATGGGTTAAATAGGTGATGGGTGTTAAGGAGGGCACATGTTGTGAGGAGTGCTGGGTGATTGTGTAAGTGATGAATCACTAAATTTTATGTCTGAAAATAATATTACACTCTATGTTAACTAACTAGAATTTAAATAAAAACTTGAAAAAGAAATAAAGATATATGAACAAGCAAAAAATAAAAGGGGTTGGGAGGATTATTTGCAACATGTTCTTTCCAATATTTTATATTTAACAGTAGTCAATATATTGATTCCTTTGTACAAATATTTATTGATTGCTCACCATGTAACAGGTGTTATATAGAGGCTGGATGTATAATGATGAGCCAAATAGATTTGTGGAATTTATTACATAGTAGAGAATATAGATAATAAGTAAACAGACAAAAATTATTACCCATAATCACCTTATGCAATTCCTAAACTTTGCTGAGTGTCAGAATCACCTGAAACCTTGGTGCAAATACAGTTGAGGTCCTACCCTACATAATTTAAGGAACCTGGGACTCTGTGTGCATTAGTTTTCCAGGTGATTCCAATATCTACCAAAATTTGAGAATCACTAGTCTAGTGGTTTGAATAAATATTTAGGGAATAGTCAAGTTTTAAGGGAAGTTTGAATGTCCTATAGTCCAGTGCTATCAAACTTCCATGTGCATTCAAATCACCTAGGAATCTCTCTAAAATACACATTCTGATTCATTAAGTTTAAGGTAGGTGGCTGAGATTCTCCATTTCAGACAATACTTTAAGTGAGAATCTAACCTTATGTAGCAAGTTGTATTTCATAGTATGGATTCCCAAACTTGGATTCTATTTCTATATCAGATTTTGATCATTCTCATTCATCTCAGAGTCTTCATTGAGGTGTGGGAACAGGAATCAGAATTGTCTGAAGGTGATAATTAAATTTGCAAATGCCTCAAGTGGTTTTGATATACGCTGAAGTTTGAAAACTGCTTTTCAGGAAAACCAGTGACTAGGAATCATTCACATGTGTGAAGCATGCTTCAATTCCTCCATTTATTCTATATCAATGGTTTGCCAAACTGGCAACACATTAGAAACACATGTGGAGTGGTTGAAAAAAATATCAATGTCCAAACCAATTAAATCTGAATCTGTGGGGGTAGGCCCCAGGCATTTGTATGTATTTTTTAAGAGATTTTATTTATTTGTCAGAGAGAGAGAGAGAGAGAGAGAGAGAGACAGCGCGGGTAAGCACAGGCAGAGGCAGAGGGACAAGCAGGCTTCCCGCCAAGCTAGGAGCCCAATGTGGGACTCGATCTCAGGACACAGGGATCATGACCTGAGCCAAAGGCAGCTGCTTGACCAACTGAGCCACCCAGGCGCCCCTGGCATTTGTATTTTTTAAAAAAGCTCCCTTGGTGATTCCAATGTACATACAGGACTAAGAATGACTGCAACAGACAAATTGCCTTTTTATTTAAATTTAGGAGTACAGTTGATCTAAGTAGAAATTGTGGAATTCACAGAGTTCGTCATCTCTCATTTCTCAGCCTTTGTCATAAACATCTTTCTGCCAAATTACCTTGGTGTTCCTATTAGAGTCACTCACTGACCTCACATGACCCATGTCCTGACTTTCTCCCTAATCTTTGGAATCAAGGCTGTGCACCATCCCCTCTGAAACTTTTTTTTTTCTTTCCTGCTGGAGAGTAGAAACAGGTTTATCAGAAAAAGCAATCCCAGGGCATGTTTAAATTAATATGCTTCCCTACTTTGATACCATATTCTCTTAATCCCATTTGAATAGACTTTCAGGCTCTCCTGAATTTGGGAATTTCAAGCATGACTTCTTGGAATAATATAGCTGAGCTTCAAATAAGCAGTTTCCTAGTCCAATAATCTTTAGCCCTGGTCTTGCTTAAGGAAGGACTCCTTGTTCGTGGATGATTTCATTATAAAAGGCATATTCTTTTCTTTCATAAATACTGTCCAGGATATTATACGATGATCTGTGGATGTATTTTTTTATAAAGGGAAATGATAACTGTGGCAAGGAAATAATTCTGACTGCAGTTTCCTTTGTTATGAAAAAGGAATTTAACAAATTTGAAAGTATATTCTTTTCTAAACATGATGAAGTGGGAAATCCTTCAATGAGGGCCTTGTAATCAGAAACAGAGAGGAAAACAAAGGATGCACAAATATGAGAAATTGGCTACTTCCAAAAGGAAAGTGTTATATCAACATCAATTAATATTTATTGAGCACCTACTGGGTATATAACATTCTGCTAGCAATTTGAAAAATGACATGGAATACATATGTATAAAACATAATTACCAGGGTCTATTTTTGGCTATTTGTTTAAACTCATTATAGCAAGGACAAGCAACCAAGGCTGCTTGCAATTTGGTCTCATTTATAAAACTGTTTCCTAAGGAGGCTTGCTCAGAAGGATAGAAAATAAATCATATTGAAATATTATTTTATACTATTATGATAATTACAACACATACACACAGGTGGGGCCAAATGCTATAATTTCAAGTATATGATTCTCAAATTTCAGTCACCAGCCCATTGCCAGAGGAAGTAACGGATCCAGCACACTGCTTGAGATTTCCTTCACTTATCATTCATAAGTGCTATGGATTTGGACCTATCAGTGTGTTTGCAGCTGTGTGTGTATATCACTGAGATATAAGGAACAAGAAATGAGACTTATTCCACAATTCACACACAAGAATCATTCTCACTTTCTTATGCTTGTGGGTGAAAAATTATATGTTTATATTTTTCTGTTTTGAAAATGGAGACAGGGTTTGAACTATTTACATACCACCTGAAAATATAAGCTAATAGATTTCTGTTTGAGCTAAAGAGCTTGTGGTATAGCCATATGAAAAGCACAAGAACACCTTGACTGGAAGTCTCATGCCTGAGAAAGACTAAAATGATCTGAAATTTTCATGAATATACACTTCTCCTAAAATACAGAAATTGGCCATGTTACTTAAAATTCAGAGAAAAATGATATTTGAGATGAATTTTCATGCTATAGATTTTCATTCAATTGATTCAATTGACCATTTTTAGTATTTTGGTTGAACTTAGTTCTATTATTATTTGGAGTAGAAACCAATTTTGCAAATATTTTATTTCATGTATTTATAGGCATATATTTTCCACTTTCAGAAAATAACCAAAGTGCTTACCTTATTAGGTAGGAAAAAATAGATTGAGGGAAATTTAATGCATGCTTTTGTCATTCTAGGATGTCTGTAGTCCACTCCATTCCATGCCTTGAAAATGATGCATTTGAACAGTCTAGAGAGCCACAGTACTGATATTATGGATTCTTTTTCCAATTTTGTTTGATAATTATGATTTTCCCTGGGCCTATGAGGGTATACTTCTATGTTTGGCTTGATTATATTCTTTCTGAAGGTAGGCCAAGGTAAGAAACTTTCTATAGGTGAGGAAATAACTTGGATGGATTTGCTAGAAAGTTGTTGAATAGTTTTTAGAGTTAATTCCCAAAATTTATTATATTTAAAGCATATAAGTGGTCACAGTTCAGGTTGGAAATAGTGTGTCAAATTCTACCAACTACTAGGCAGTTAGTATTGTCAAAAAGGAGGAGAAAGAAAGATTTTTGAATAAACAGGGGAAGGAAGAAGAAAGAAAAGAAATGAGAAAACAGGAAAACATTTCCATGTATATTATGTGATATACATCTTGGGCATGAGAACCTTCCTATCAAGTTCATCAGCTCCTACTGTTTTCAAAGAGATTATATATATATATATGTCTATATATATATATATATATATATATATATATAATTATATGTACTCAAGTTTTGGGGAAATAGTTACTCATTTCTAGTTCACATGTCTTATCTATGATCTTAAAAGAAGCAATTAGTGAAATAGACTCCAAAACAATGTAAGGAAACAACTTCCCATAGTGATCAGGCATTTCTACACACTGAGCAAGCAGATGCTCTTTGTTCTGAACTATCTTTTTAAGGATATGTGTATGATGAACAGCCTTGCTAGATAGAAATTGTGTCTCCAGCTGCAATAAAGGGCAGATTTACTTCTGTAAATATACTAAAAATAATGTCTCTCTCCAGGGGAAAGTTCAGGCATTCTGATGGCCTATTATTATCTATTTATGTTAAGCTTGAATTTCATTCCTTATAATGCGGCCCACTGTCTATACAGATGTTACCTGGCCCTCTTCAGATTGCCCTTGAGAATTAGGGCTTACGAACTTAAACAATTGCTAAAACTTGGGTACTGCTATCACTGTGAATAGTAAACTGCTCTTTGCCTCTGAGCCAAGAGTCTCATGTTTTCTGCTAGGTTAACTCATTAGCTTGCAAGTAAGGTAAAATCTCAGACCTTTCATGGTCCTTGACAAACCATAGAATGTCAGATCTAAAAGAAACAGAGGTATGTAGTACAACCCTCTCTATTTTATAAATGAGGAAATTTAGACCCAGAATTTATCTGCCAAGGTCAAAAAGGTTATTAACAAAAGAACCAGGACTAAAGGTAATGAAAGCATATCCAAAAGATAACCAATTTAACTCTGAATTTGTTGATAGTCCCCATTTTAGATTTAACACATCCCCTTCCAGATCTCCTTCAATTTCTCCTATATCTGTGTTTCCTCCCCATGAGTACTTTTGTTTCTGACTGTGACAATCTTCAGGCCCAGTGCTTTTGCTTCAAGTTGTGATAATTTTGACATGTAACACCCTAGCATTCCTCTGTGGAACATAGCTAGAACATATGCTTCCCAGGGCTTTTGTCAAGATTATGTCCTTGTTAGCTTTTCATCTCTGCCCTGCTTCCCTCACTCTCTTGCCAATTTCTCCTGGGATCAGGTTCTTAATACATTGTTTGACAAATATACAAGTCTTTGTGTCCAGGTTGAGTTCTGAGGAACCTAACCTGAGATGGCAATCTAGTTATTCAGGGGAATTATGCAAGACTTTAAGCTTTGAGAGAACAGTATTTGTATGTACTCTTCTGGCATGGAAAAACTTACGAGCAGAATTGGGCATTCCATAATAACAACCAGTTTCCATGTCTCCACAAAGGTAACCCTATACTCAGTATATTTCAGAAAAAGTACGGGACTCATTGACTGTTACTACAATCATCAGAGTAAGAGTTAGAAGAAGTATAATTCACTGACTAAAGGTGGGGAGAGAGCAGGAGCTCAGTTCATAAACATAGCTGTCATTTAAAAATTATGATGTGTCTACTCTCTGTAAAGCACTGTAGGATATATAGAAATAAATGACACAGTCTCTTCCTTTAGGCAAAAACATTTAAAAACATAAGATAGGAAAAATAATTTGAAATGTGAAGAGGGTTATTACCAGAGCCTAAGAAGTAAAATTGAAGCAATAAAGTACATTTTCTTTTCTTTTTTTTTTGTTTTCCTTTCTTTTTAAATAGAGCACATTTTAAAAATAGAACTAGTTTATTCATTCATTCATCAAAAAAATCACTAAGTAAGTGCCCATTATTTACCAGGTGCCAGGTATCATGCTAGGTATTGAGTGCACTTGTGACTATTAAACAACCAGCCGAAAACAAGCCAGTTTTGTTGTGTTTGTGTCTCTGTGATGGAAGTATTCCCACCATGGCTGATTTCAAACTACCAAAAGGATATCAGTCAGCCCACAAAATTCCTGTAAGTTTATCAATGGGCTCCTGTGAGTCAGTACAAGCTGGCTCTGGCATAAGTTGTATCCACACACCATTGCCTGAGGTTCTATCAGTAAACACCACAGAAATGGTCTCTGTCTTTACAGGGATTACTGACAAAGAGGTATACCAGCAAATAGAACATGACTGGGAAAGTAGATAGAAAAAGATGCCCCTAAAATCACCCCCTAACCCAGTCTTAAAGAAGAGGGACAGGTAAAGCTTCCCAAAGAAATGACATCTATTTGGAGACCAGAAGTGTAAGGAGTTTGCTGAGTGATGGGATGCTGGGAGGTGAGAGAAAATTGTTTCTTTTAGGGAGCTGAAAATATTAGAAGCAGGAATAGCAAAAGGTGAGGCTGAAGATATAGGGAGAGATAGACCATGACCAGCCTCCAAGGATGGGTTAAGCAGTTTGGACATCAGTCCCAGGCACCAGTTCCTCCAATAAGTCTATAAAATACCAATAGGTATATGGGGGGAAAGAGGAAGAAGAAGAAAAAAAGAAGGAAAAAGAAAAACCTATGCTCAAAAACTGGTTGTGAAATACTAGTTGATCAAATTTTGCTTAGTTCCAAGTAGTTACCATATATTGTAGTTCTGATTTTAGGAGTAACATTTAGTGATTCGTCACTTAACATATATCACCCAGTGCTCATCACAAGTGCCCTTCTTAATGCCCATCATCCATTTAGCTCATCCTCCTACTGACCTCCCCTCCAGCAACCTTCAGGCTGTTCTTTATAGTTAATAGTCACTTACAGTTTGCTTCCCTCTCTTTTTTTATCTTATGTTTTTCTTCTATTCCCCTATGTTCATCTATTTGGTTTCTTAAATTTCACATATGAATGAAATCATATGATATTTTTTTCTTTCACCAACTCTAAGGCCATCTATGTTGTTGTAAATGGCAAGAATTCATTCTTTTTGGGGACTGAGTAACAGTCCATTGTATGTATATGTATGTATATATACACCTCTTCTTTATCCATTCATCAGTAAGTGGACATTTGGGCTATTTCCATAATTTGGCTATTGTGGATAGTACTACTGTAAATATTGGCATGCATCTCTTCAAGTCAGCATTTTTGTATCCTTTGGATAAATATCCAGTAATGAAATCACTAGGTATTAGGGTACTTCTATTTTTAACTATTTGAGGAAACTCCATACTGTTTTCCAGAGTTTACCAGCTTGCATTCCCACCAGCAGTGCAAAAGGGTCCCCCTTTCTCCACATCTTCATCAACATCTGTTGTTTCCTGAGTTTTTAATTTTAGTCATTCTGACAGGTGTGAGGTGGTGTCTCATGTGGTTTTGATTAAGATTTCCCTGATGATTTGGGCTCCCTGCTTGGCGGGGAGTCTGCTTCTCCTGCTGACCTCTCTACTCTCATGCTCTCTTTCTCTCAAATAAATAAATAAAATCTTAAAAAAAAAGATTTCCCTGATGATGAGTGATTTTGAGCATTTTTTCATGTGTCTGTTAGCCATTTGTATGTTTTCATTGGAGAAATGTCTGTTCATGTCTTCTGCCATTTCCTAACTGGATTATTTACTTTTTTGGGTGTTGATTTTGATGAGTTCTTTATAGATTCTGGATATTAGCCCTTTATCCATGATGTCATTTGTAAATACCTTCTCCCATTCCATCAGCTGCCTTTTATTTTTGTTGATTGTATCCTTCTCTGTGCAGAAGCTTTTGATCTTGTTGAGGTTGCAATAGTTCAGTTTTGCTTTTTAATCCCTTGCGTTCAAAGACATGTCTAGTTAGAACTTGCTGTGATCAAAGTCAAAGAGTTTGCTACCTGTGTTCTCCTCTAGAATTTTCTTATCTCACATTTAGGTCTTTTATGTATCTTGAATTTATTTCTGTGTATGGTGTAAGAAACTACTCCAGTTCACTCTTCTCTTTGTTGCTGTCCAGTTTATCCAACACCATTTGTTAAAGAGACTGTGGTTTTTTTTTGCCTTTGGATATTCTTTCCTGCTTTGTCAAAGATTAGTTGAGCATACATTTATGGATCCATTTATGTGTTCTCTATTCTGTTCCACTGATCCATGTGTCTGTTTTTGTGTGAGCTGCATACTGCCTTGATTAATAATTATATCTTTGTAATATAACTTGAAGTCTGAGATTGTGATGCCTCCTGTTTTACTTTTCTTTTTCAAGATTGTTTTAGCTATCTGTGGTCTTTTGTGGTTCCATACAAATTTTAGGATTTTTTTCCTAGCTATGAAAAATGCTGGTATTATTTTGATTGGGATTATAATGAATGCATAGATTGTTTTGGGTAAAATAGACATTCTCACATTATTTGTTCTTACAATCCATGAACATGGAATAATTTTCAATTTCTTTGTGTATCCTTCAACTACTTTCCTAAGTGTTTTATAGTTTTCAGCATATAGATCTTTTACCTCTTTGATTAGATTTATTCCTAGGTATCTTATGATTTTGATGCATTTGTAAATGGGATTCATTCCTTGTTTCCCTTTCTACTGCTTCATTATCGGGGTATAAATAATGCAACATATTTATGTAGGTTGATTTCATATTCTGTGACATTGCTGAATTCATGTATCAGTTCCAGAAATTTTTGGCTTAGTCTCTCAGGTTGTCCACATAGAGTATCATGTAGTCTATGAAGAATAGAAGTTTGACTTCTTTGCTGATTTGGATGACTTTATTTCTTTTTGTTTTCTGATTGCTGAAGCTAGAACTTCCAGTATTATGCTGAATAACAGTGGTGAGAGGGGACATCCCTGTCATATTCCTGATCTTATGGGAAAAGCTCTCAGTTTTCCTCTTGGGGATGATATTAGCTGCAGGTCTTCTGTATATGGCCTTTATGATGTTAAGATATCCCTACTTTACTATCCCTACTTTACTGAGTGTTCTTATCAAGAAAGAATGCTGTATTTTGTCAAATGCTTTTTCTGTATCTATTGAGAGGATCATATGGCACTTATCCTTTCTTTTATTAATGTGGTGTATCACATTGATTTATTTGTGGATGTTGAACCACCCCTACAGCCCAGGAATAAACCTCACTAGATCATAGTCCTTTTAATGTACTATCGAATTTGATTTCCTAGTATTTTGTTCAGAATTTTTATATAATTGTCTGTTTGGTGTGTGTTGAGTTTGAGGAGTTCTTTATAGATCCTGGATATCAACCTTTTGTCTGTACTGTCATTTGCAAATATCTTCTCCCATTCCATGGGTTGCCTCTTTGTTTTGTTGACTGTTTCCTTTGCTGTGCAGAAGCTTTTGATCTTGATGAAGTCCCAAAAGTTCATCTTCACTTTTGTTTCTTTTGCCTTTGGAGACATATCTTGAAAGAAGTTGCTGTGGCTGATATCGAAGAGGTTACTGCCTATGTTCTCCTCTAGGATTCTGATGGATTCCTGTCTCACGTTGAGGTCTTTTATCCATTTTGAGTTTATCTTTGTGTAGGGTGTAAGAGAATGGTCGAGTTTCATTCTTCTACATATAGCTGTCCAATTTTCCCAGCACCATTTATTGAAGAGACTATCTTTTTTCCACTGTATATTTTTTCCTGATTTGTTGAAGATTATTTGACCATAGAGTTGAGGGTCCATATCTGGGCTCTGTACTCTGTTCCACTGGTCTATGTGTCTGTTTTTATGCCAGTACCATGCTGTTTTGGTGATCACAGCTTTGTAGTAAAGCTTGAAATCAGGTAATGTGATGCCCCCAGTTGTATTTTTCATCAGGGATATTGGGTCTGTATTTCTCCTTTTTAGTGGAATCTTGTTCTGATTTTGTGGAATCAAGGTAATGCCAGCCCCATAGAACAAGTTTTGAAGTTTCCTGCCATTTCTACTTTCTGTAATATCTTCACAAGAATAGGTACTAATTCTTCTTTAATTGTTTGATAGAATTCCCCTGAAAAGCTATCCAGCCCCGGACTATTGTTTGTTGGGAGGTTTTTGATTACTGATTCAATTTCTTTGCTGGTTATGGGTCTGTTCAGATATCCTATTTCTTCCCGTTTTAGTTTCAGTAGTTTATATGATTCTAGGAATTTGTCCATTTCTTCCAGATTCCCTGATTTGTTGGCATATAATTTTTCATAATATTCTTTTATAATTGTTGTATTTCTCTGGTGTTGGTTATGTTCTCTCCTTTGCATTCATGATTTTGTTTATTTGGGTCCTTTATATTTTCCTTCTGATAAGTCTAGCTAGGGGCTTAATAGTCTCATTAATTATTTCAAAGAACCAGCTCCTAGTTTTGTTGATGAGTTCTACTGTTTTTTTTTTTAACTTTTGTATCATTGATTTCTGTTCTAATCATTATTATTTATCTTCTTCTGTTGTATTTAAAGTTTATTTGCTGTTCTTGTTCTAGCTGCTTTAGGTGTAAGGTGAGTTTTGGTATTGAAACTTTTCTTCATTCTTGAGTAAGGTCTGTATGGCCATATACTCCTGATTTATGGCAAACTTCGTTGAGCCCCAAAGGTTTTGGACTGTCATGTTTTCATTTTTTTCTTCCATTTGTTTTGTTTCCATGTATTTTTTTTAACTTCTTCTTCAATTTCCTTGTTAACCCATCCACTCTTTAGTAGGATATTCCTTAAGTCCATGCATTTGTGGTCTTTCCAAATTTTTTCTTGTGATTGGTTTCCTGTTTCATATTGTTTTGGTCTGAAAATAAGCATGGTATGATCTCAGTCTTTTTGTACTGGTTGAGGCCTGATTTATGACCCAGTACATGATCTATCCTGGAAAATGTTCCCGGTGCAATTGAAAAGAATGTGTATTCTGCTGCTTTAGGATGAATAGCTCTGGTTATATCTGTTAAGTCCATCTGGTCCAGTTTGTCATTCAAAGCCATTGTTTCCTTATTGCTCTTCTGCTTAAATGATCTATCCATTGCTATGATTTATTTGTGGTTTCTGATTTTAATCCCTTTTTAAAATTGCTGTGTGTGTGTGTGCATGTATAAGTGTCATATATATATATATATATATATGACATTTAATTGATCTATAATTGACTTATGAGAGTTTTGATACTCCAAATACATAGGAAACATTTACAAGGCAGGGGGCCATGTGTGACATTGAAACATTGTTTTTGTTTACTTTACAGCATCTAGCATAGTGATAGAAATATATAACCTCAATAAATAATTCTTCATTATCTCGGTCATCATCTTTCCTTCTCTCCATCTTCATCATGGTACTCTTAAATTGTTTTTCAGAGATAAATACTTGACAGCAGGACAGAGGGCAGGTAATTAAATATAATGGGGTAAGGTGCAGCTCCCAGACAAAGAACAATGCCAGCCAACCATTGAATTATGCATTTTCACATGTGGTGATTAAATGCTCACTGAAATTAACACTGACAATCTGTAGAAATGATTTGTCTTTTAGGGCTTTATAAACTGCTTTATTTCTCAATTCTACATGATGAAATGGCAAAGAATTATTTATTATGTCTCTCCACCACTTGCATATGGAATTCTTAAAAGATTTATTTTAACTTTGGGGTTCTCTTGAGATTAGAGAACTGACAAGAAAAAGAATGAAATCTTTGTCTCCTCAGGCCCACAGCATAATAAACACTACTATGCTTTTTTGTCAAGGATCTTCCTCTTATCCATGCAAAGTAAGTGCTTTCTTTTTATTATAATGTAGTTGTAAAACTCAAACAAACATCATAATGTCATTAAATCATACTGAACTTCATAGAATTGCTGAAAAGTATCCATAATATGCAATATTTGTTCTGCAAACTGACAGAATATTTATAATATTTAGTCCATACCATGCTATTTATTCTAAAAAATGACATATTTGTTTTTGTTTTCTTAGTAGAGCATAAGGCAAATTATATTAATTAGGCTATTTACATGATTTCCTAACTCAGAGCAGTGAGATTTGCCTTCAGCTAGCAAATAATTGGAATTACAATTGCTAGAGATATCACAAGTTTGTTGATTATATCAGACTTCATCAAGCTCTGATAGATCACTAAATGATCTTTTTCTCTCCTCCCCTCTTCTTTCTTTTTCTCCTCAATGATTATCTCCATCCCATTCATTCCTTATGTAGAATGAAGTTGATATAAAGAGGATATAAAATGTATGATCATCTGAGCTACAATTTCCACTTCAGATTTGGGAGTTTATAATCTTCTAGAGATGAATGGATTAGTTTGTTATTGTTACCTTTTGAAGAAAATTAGCCTAAAAGTTGAGACAGACCCAGGTCTTACCCTCTCTGCTTTTATAAATAATGGAAATTTTAAAAAGGGATTAAAGTCAGAAACCAAAACAATGAAATTTATCAAATTTAGTACTAGTGTAGTATCTATGCAAATATATATTTATATTTATATAATTAACTTGAAAAGCAATAGCTAAGAAATGAGAGACTGAGAGATTCACTGACCTGGAGTGGTAGCAAAAGACTTCATTAACAAACTAGAAGTGGAATCTTGAGAGATGTTTAGTATGTACATGGTAAGGAAGCGAGGACACCCCAACCAGAGTTGTTTAACGTACAAAAAGGCACAGAGGTATACCTGCATGGGGAAGAGAAAGGATAAAACTGATGATAGAAATAATCATGTGTACAAGAGTTGAGTGAGATTATTGGTAGCTTAGTAAGCCTAGAAAAGAGGCTGCAGTATAATTAAGTAGAAAACAGGGAGGTTCTTGGTCCAGAAGACGACAGAATTTATCTAATTAAAACATAACAAAAAAAACCACAATAAATGAAACAGCTTCAAATTTATGATACATTATAGCACAGAAGAGAACTAAGTCAAAGTGAAGAAGGCTATTTTAGTAGGTGATGAGTAAAGAGATGAGCAACTGAAAAAAGGAAATGGAAGTGAAAATGAACACAGAGAGACAAATCAGAAAGACATATCAAATAAAGAAATATCACACTATTTTCTATGACTTTTATAACAGTTTGGATGTAGGGGACAAAGGAGAAGGAAGTTAAAGAAAACTTTAATGCTTTTAGCTATGACAAGAAGTGATGGTATCACTGGGATAAAATTATATGATGAGGTCTGATTTATACATGAGATTGAACTACAGGTAGGATGATATTTAACAAGTACCTTGGGGAGTCATGAGCACAAAAACGATTGAAGAAGGACACTTCAACTATCACCACTTGATTCTCCAAATTTTGATCCAAATATCAAAATAGATTTTACCTGAGTAAATAAAGCCATGGGAGTTCATATCCTAAAGACCTCTATACCCCATTTATCTTCTGTTCCATAGAAATAAAACTGTAGCCTGGCATATACATGGGTGATGTGGTAAATCAAACCATGTCTCTCAAAAATATCCACATCTTAATCTTCAAAACCTGTGAATATATTAGGTCACATGACAAAGGGACATTAAGGTTGTAGATTAAATTAACATGATTAATTACCTGACCTTTCAAATATGAAGATTGTTCTGAATTATCTGGGAAAGCCCAGTGTAATAATAGGGTCTTCCTTTAAAATGGAAGAGGGAGGCAGAAATGGAGGGCAGCCCAAGAGAAATTTGAAAAAGATATGCTGCCATCTTTGAATGCAGAGGAAGGGGCACCAAGTCAAGAAATGTGAGAACACTCTAGAAACTGAAAAAGGCAGGGAAACAGATTCTTCCTTAATGTCTCCAGAAAGAATGTAGCCCTACCATGATTTTAACCCAGTGAGGCTCATTTCAGATTTCTGACCTCCAAACTACAAGACAATATATTTATGATGTTTTCCACCATGAAATTTGTGATAATTTGTTGTAGCAGCAATAGGAAACTAATACAACTAACTAGCTATGCTATATTTCCCTCTTGATCATATAGTTAGGTGTGATCATGTGATTAAATTTTCACAAATGAAATGATAGAGGAAGCGATGTGTACTTTTGGGGAAGTATTCATCACATGACTTGTCACCTTTCCCCAGTATTTCCTAGTCAGCACCTTGGGCCTAGTATATTCCCTTATGTGGAAGCTGTGAACTAAGATGCTAGTTGGCCCCAGCTTGTTTTTCCTTATTAAGGAAATCTTCCCCTGTTCTGGGTACAGTGAATTTTCTTGTACTACTTATGCCTGTGCATTATATGGCACCTGGCCAGCCACCCAGTAGATTTGTCACTACATGAAGGAAATAGGGGTTTGAACTGCATAATAAGAAGGATGCATATAATCCAACACTTGTTTCAATTACCAGAAGTTACCTACTGGCCATGGGAGACCAACACCCACTACAGAAGCTGATCTGTGAGTAAAATGTTATTCCTACTAACACCTTGTGTTTTGAGTCCCTCTTGGCAACTCCACAGAAGATCCAGTGGATCAATATTTGCAGGCTCCTAATTTTGTTGGTTGGCTTTGTTATAATCTTTGCCACCCTCTGTACAAGGTGGATATTCTTAGCTGGGATTGGTAGCTGTATCTTTTTGCTCAACATGCATAGTATCTAGGCTAGAGTCTTTAAAATAGCCAGCCTGTTTTCTTCACATTCTCTTTTACTATCCAGTGAAATGGAACATAGATGTGACTGTGACCACACTTTGACCATGAATACAATATCCTAGGAAATTTCAAAGGTAATAAAATGGAAGGGAACTGGACTTCTAAGTTACTCTGTGCAGGAAAACTTCTGACTAATCTGGAGCTTGGATTATTACATGAGAAAACTAAATATGCATCTTGTCTGAGCTTTTACATTCTGGATTCTTTATGTTATAGTAGCTAGTATGACCATGTATTAGTCAAGGTTTTCCAGAGAAACAGTACCAACAGGAGATATATATATATATAGATATGTGAACCAATGAACCAATTCCTTATTATATAATATTATATAATTTTATTATATATTATTATGCAATAATATATAATATTATAATAATATTAATATATTATAATAAATAAATGATAAATAATAGATAATAGATAATAAATAATATAATATATAATAATATATAATATTACATATAATATTATATAAAAAGAAATTGGTTCATAAATTTATGGAAGCTAAGAAGTCCCCTGATCTGCCATCTGTAAGCTAGAGACTCACAAAACCCAGTGGTGTAATTCAGTCCAAATCCAAAGGCCTGAAAACCAAGAGTGCCAAAGGCAGGAGAAAATTGACATCCCAGTTCAAGTAAAGACAGCAAGTGCTGACATCTTCCTTCCTCTGCCTTTTTATTTAGTTCAGTCCCTTGATGAGTGGATGATGTCAAACCACATTGGAGAGAGCAAACTACTTTACTAGGTCCACCAATTCAAATGCTAATTTCAGCAGGAAACACCCTCATGGATACACCCAGAAATAATGTTCAAATATCTAGGCATCCTCTGATGCAGTCAAGTTGACACATAAAATAAATCATCACAGACCCTAAATGATAGAGTTGATTTTGTTGAAGGAAGGAATGTGTGTGTGCTGAAAGAAAGAAGTTGGAGAGAATTTGGAGAGAGGTTGGAAAAAAGTCTTTGGGATCATCTTTATATAAAGGGTAGGAAGAGAAAACAGCAAAGACTGAAAAGGACCATACAGTGTTACAGAATCTACAGGAATGCAAAATTTCAAGAAGGGCATGATCAGTAATTGGAACTGTACTAGAAAGATATGACTAGTGAATCATTCTTGTTTCTTTCATTTGCCCTCCTCCATCTATCTGTATTGCTATAAATACCATCTACACAATTATTATTCCCAAATGTTTATCTCCAGACCAGATCACCCTTACTTAATGTTGCCACTTGGATCTCCAGACATCTCAAACTTAATATATCAAAAAATGGACACATGAGAACCCTCTAGAAAAAGTCTGCTTTTCATTCTGACTGTGCTACCTCAATAAAAGTACTTCATTCCTCCAACTGCCCAAGCTTGAAAACTGAAACTTCTTTTTTTCTCCTTCACCTTTCACTCTCAATCCATTAGTCCATCATCAAATCCCACCAAGTTAACATAAAAAACCTCTAATTTTACCCTTATCAAATCTGCAATCACTGCTTATCTGAAATGAATTATACTTTACCAACTGTACCCTTCCAATCCATTTTCCTCCATATTTCAAAACTATAAATAATATTCCATCATTCCTTTTTAACATGAAACACCTTACCATTGCACTCATAAATGAAATAAAATCATTAACATGGCCTAAAATAGCCCAACATAACATTCCTAGAGTTACCCTTCCAACTTCTTCTTTCACCAATTTCTCTCCTTGCTCTTTATGCTGTGGCTGCACAAAATGACTTTCAGTTTTACTAATGCACCAATTCTCTTCCTCAGGGTTTCATACATGCTTCTCCCATTGCCTTTCCTATTCTTTCACCTACTTAACTCTTCTCATTCATTTTTGGCCATGGGTTTCTCAGGTAGACATTCCTTATTCTCCAGATAAGATGACCATTGTTATCTTCATAGGATCACATTATTTTCTTTCATAGCACTTGTCAAATATTTAATCCTTGTTGAGTAATTCCTTTGTTAGTGTTTATTTTCCTCTTAGTTTCTGTATCTATGAAGACAGAGATTATGTGTTTTGACGACCACTTTATACACAATTCCCAATTTGTAATAATATTTAACATGTAGTATGCACTCAGTAAATATTTGAGGATCTTGATGAGTTTTGGTAAATACCTTCCATTTGAGTGGTGGAAGCAAGAATTTAAACTTCAGAGATTTAAGAAGAGAATGGGAAGAGCTAATGGAATTGGGAGGTGATATAGAAGAAGAGACAAAGTTGGCTCTGAAAAGGGATTGCTGATTGCCTGGATTAGTCTTATTTCTCTTCTTAACCATTAGATAATTTATACACATGAAACTCCTACATTTAATAAATATTAACATTGACCACCATTAGAAAGTGTTTGTGCCTTGACATCAATTACTATGTTAACAGGAATGTTCCTTAGCTTCTAAGGTCCAATTACCATAGAAATAAAGAAAAATTGTAGAAGAGACATGCAAATGAAAAATGCAAGTACAATTGGAAATGTGATTACATTTGGAAAAGATAATGCACTGCCAAGATTTCTGTTTACTGCCAACATTAAGTTTTGGCAGGTCATAAACAAACAAATAAACAAACAAAAACATAAACAAATAAAACAAAAACAAGCAACAAAAAACAAAACTCTAAGTAGACAATTACAAAGAGATCATGTGATAATAAAAAAAAGAGTAGAAAAAGGCAGATAAGCTTCAAAGTAAGTGACTAGGAAAATATTCTTTGAAAACATTATTGTAACCATGCATAATAAGGTACAATTATTAACAAGAGAGTTTTAATGGACTTATTTTTCTAAAGAGAATCTTATCTCGCATACTCAATTTTTCTGATCTACCGTTTTTATTCTTCAACCTGTCTGAGCCAGACAAGTTTTTTATATTTCCATGATGTAGAATAAAAAAAAGAAAAAGTAGACAGAGAAAGATGAGATGGAAGGACAAAGGTGTCTGAAAAAGAAGAAAGACTAAATGAGGTTAATGGAATTAACAAAATAAAGGATGAGAGAGCAGATGGATTAAAAGTTCTGCAAGCTGTTCTGTCCAAGATTATTTGACCATAGAGTTGAGGGTCCATATCTGGGCTCTCTACTCTGTTCCACTGGTGTCTATGTGTCTGTTTTTATGCCAGTACCATACTGTCTTGGTGATCACAGCTTTGTAGTAAAGCTTGAAATCAGGTAACATGATGCCCCCAGTTTTATTTTTGTTTTTCAACATTTCCTTAGCGATTCGGGATCTCTTCTGATTCCATATACATTTTTTGATTATTTGCTCCAGCTCTTTGAAAAATACTGGTGGAATTTTGATCGGAATGGCATTAAAAGTGTAGATTGCTCTAGGCAGTATAGACATTTTAACAATGTTTATTCTTCTGATCCAAGAGCAAGGAATGGTCTTCCATCTTTTTGTGTCTTCTTCAATTACTTTCATGAGTCTTCTGTAGTTCCTTGACTACAGATCCTTTACCTCTTTGGTTAGGTTTATTCCCAGGTATCTTATGGTTCTTGGTGCTATAGTAAATGGAATCGATTCTCTAATTTCCCTTTCTGTATTTTCGTTGTTAGTGTATAAGAAAGCCACTGAATTCCGTACATTGACTTTGTATCCTGCCACATTGCTGAATTGCTGTATGAGTTCTAGTAGTTTAGGGGTGGAGTCTTTTGGGTTTTCCATATAAAGAATCATGTCATCTGCGAAGAGAGAGAGTTTGACTTCTTCAATGCCAATTTGGATACATTTTATTTCTCTTTGTTGTCTGATTGCTGTTGCTAGGACTTCTAATACAATGTTGAACAAGAGTGGTGAGAGTGGGCATCCTTGTCGTGTTCCTGATCTCAACAGGAAGGCTGCAAGCTTTTTCCCATTGAGGATGATATTTGTTGTGGGTCTTTCATAGATAGATTTTATGAAGTTGAGGAATGTTCCCTCTATCCCTATACTTTGAAGCATTTTAATCAAGAATGGATGCTGGATTTTGTCAAATGCTTTTTCTGCATCAATTGAGAGGACCATGTGGTTCTTCTCTCTTCTCTTATTAATCTGTTCTATCACATTGATTGATTTGTAAATGTTGAACCATCCTTGTAGCCCAGGGATGAATCCCACCTGGTCATGGTGGATAATCTTTTTAATGTGCTGTTGGATGCTGTTTGCTAGGATCTTGTTGAGAATCTTAGCATCCATATTCATCAGTGATATTGGTCTGAAATTCTCCTTTTTGGTAGGGTGCCTGGTTTGGGGATCAGGGTAATGCTGGCTTCATAAAAAGAGTCTGGAAGTTTTCCTTCTGCTTCAATTTTTTGAAACAGCTTCAGGAGAATAAGTGTTATTTCTTCTTTGAAAGTTTGGTAGAATTCCCCAGGGAACCCGTCAGGTCCTGGGCCCTTGTTTTTTGGGAGGTTTTTGATCACTGCTTCAATCTCATTACTAGATATCAGGGAGAAAGGGGAACCCTCTTACACTGTTGGTGGGAATGCAAGTTGGTGCAGCCACTTTGGAGAACGGTGTGGAGATTCCTCAAGAAATTAAAAATAGAGCTTCCCTATGACCCTGCAATTGCACTACTGGGTATTTACCCAAAAGATACAGATGTAGTGAAAAGAAGGGCCATCTGTACCCCAATGTTTATAGCAGCAATGGCCACGGTCGCCAAACTGTGGAAAGAACCAAAATGCCCTTCAACGGACGAATGGATAAGGAAGATGTGGTCCATATACACTATGGAGTATTATGCCTCCATCAGAAAGGATGAATACCCAACTTTTGTAGCAACATGGACGGGACTGGAAGAGATTATGCTGAGTGAAATAAGTCAAGCAGAGAGAGTCAATTATCATATGGTTTCACTGATTTGTGGAGCATAACAAATAGCATGGAGGACAAGGGGAGTTAGAGAGGAGAAGGGAGTTGAGGGAAATTGGAAGGGGAGGTGAACCATGAGAGACTATAGACTCTGAAAAACAGTCTAAGGGGTTTGAAGTGGTGGGGGGTGGGAGGTAGGGGGAACCAGGTGGTGGGTATTAGAGAGGGCACGGATTGCATGGAGCACTGGGTGTGGTGCAGAAACAATGAATATTGTTATGGTGAAAATAAATAAATAAATAAATAAATAAATAAATAAATAAGAAGGTCTGCAAGCTGGAGCAGATGGATTAAAAGTTCTGCAAGTGTTGGGTAGGAAGAATCCTTGGTATCTAAAGAGTGTGGGTTTTGAGAAACTAGGGGAAAAAAAAGAAAGGGGGCATGTAAAAAACATCATTTGATTTTATGAATTGAATTTTTGCTTTTTAAGCATGCCTTCTAGGTATGGCACCATTCAAAGTTAAAGCACAGAAGCCACACTTTATTAACATTACATATGTTGAGCTATCATCTCTAAGTGGTTATATTCCAGGAACAAAAAGACAGAATCACTATCAAATTCCCTCAAAGCACTGATCAAAATGCTACAGCCTTTGTTGAATATAAGTGATGACAATTCATACTTCAAACATTGAATGACAAGTTCTGACCACCTCAAATAAAGAAGGAGAGAAAAAATCAGGAGGGAAAACTAAGAAAGATCATTAGGATTTGTAAGTATTGGATGAGTTTTACATTTTCTTCCAAACTCTAAGAGTCTATGAGTTATCCATAAGGGAAAAATAAATAAATAAATAAATAAATAAATATATGTTTATATATATATATTTATATATATATATATACACACATACACACACACACAGATAAACACACACATATACATAGATGATTCTTTTTTCAGTTTGTAACGATAAAGCATAAATGATGAAGAATATGCTACATATTTATTACATATTTAATGTATTTTAATGCTTGGGCATGGACTTGATAACAATGTGTAGAATGTCATAATTATTATTAATGCTTTTGAAGTTTCATTTTGGTAGTTTTTTTAAAGATTTTATTCATTTATTTGACAAAGAGAGAGATCACAAGTAGGCAGAGAGGCTGGCAGAGAGAGAAGGGGAAGCAAGCACCCTGCTGAGCAGAGAGCCAAATGCAGGGCTTGATCCCAAGACCCTGATACCATGACCTGAGCCGAAGGCAGAGGCTTAACCCACTGAGCCACACAGGCATCCCTATTTCAGTAGTTTTAAGGTAAATCTTGACCATCAAAAAGCACAGGGTGAGAGGGCTCTAAGAGTCTCTTAAAGGAATGAAGACAATGGATGTCTGGAAGAATTTGGGCAGAAGGCTTAGTCTTGGAAAGGTTAGTTTGGGAATTTAGGGTGAATATAAATCAGGGTATATAGAGATTGCAGACCATTAGAGGCCAATAAGCATGTGTCATTGTTGCTCCTCTCCCTATCAATTTTATTTTATTTTACTAAATATAGATAAATAGTGAAAGGATCCTGAGTCAGAAAGTGGAGAAACTGAAAACTTACATAAGGTTTAAATGGGTTCAATGAATCATTAAGTAAACATCTATCAAGTGTCTCTTGAGGCATAGCCATGATTCAAAGTGTCCTGGGGGATAGATTTAAGAGAGGAGAAGATATTTATTTCCTTAAGGAATCTCTCTCTCTCTCTCTCTCTCTCTCTATATATATATATATATATATATATACACAAACACAACTTTTACTAACAAAAGATAATCCACTGTGTAGGACAGCAAGTGTATAAGTTCTCTTGAGACAATTAATGAAGTGTAAAGCAAATAATAGTCATTTGCATTTCATGGACAATATGGAGTCACTGAAGGTTTTTGAGCTTTAGAATAAAAGGCACAAAGTGGCATTTCAGGAATGTAGAAAGTTTAGGAAACCACAAAAACAGGAAGTAAGGGAACTATTGCAGTAGTTTAAAATTCAATGATTTATAACATAGAGTAAAATAGTGGATAATAAATGAAAAAAAATCATTTAACTGGGGCATAGGTTGAAAATATTGTGTTGAGAAGTTCAAAAGTGTTTAGGTAAAATTTGTTGAAATTGCTATGACCATCTACTAAGTAAAATGATAAATACCTCTAACATATTGAGGTTAAAAATCTATATTGTCATATGCAATCCATTTGTATATATAGAAGACAATTAAAAAATAAAATTTTATCATATTTTTTAAATTTAATTTTATTTTTTCAGCGTTCCAAGATTCATTGTTTATGCAACACACCCAGTGCTCCATGCAATATATGCCCTCCTTAATACCCACCACCAGGCTTACCCATCCCCCCATGCCCTCCCCTCCAAAGCCCTCAGTTTATTTCTCAGAGTCCAGAGTCTCTCATACTTCATATCCTTCTCCAACTTCTCCCAATTCACTTTTCCTTTCTGTATCCTAATGTCCTCCATGTTCTTCCTTATGCTTCACGAGTAAGTGAAACCATATGATAATTGACTTTCTCTGTTTGATGTATTTCACTCAGCATAATCTCCACCAGTACCATTCATGTTGTTTCAAAAGTTGGGTATTCATTCTTTATGATGGCTGCATGATATTTCATTGTATTTATATGGATCATATCTTCTTTATCCATTTGTCTGTTGAAGGACATCTTGGCTCTTTCCACAGTTTGGCAATTGTGGTCATTGCTGCTATGAACATTGAGGTACATATGGCCTTTCTTTTAATTACATCTGTATCTTTTGGGTAAATACCCAGTAGTGCAATTGCAGGGTCATAGGGTAGCTCTATCTTTAATTTTTTGATGAATCTCCACACTGATTTCCAAAGTGGCTGCACCAACGTGCATTCCCACCAACAGTGTAAGAGGGTTCCCCTTTTTCCACATCTTCTCCAACACTTGTTGTTTCCTGTCCTATTAATTTTGGCCATTCTAACTGGTGTAAGGTGGTATCTCACTGTGGTTTTGATTTGAATCTCCCTGATGGCTAATGATGATGAACATTTTTTCATGTGTCTGTCAGCCATTTGCATAACTTCTTTGGAGAAGTATCTGTTTATGTCTTCTGCCCATTTTGTGACACAATTATCTGTTTTGTGTGTGCTGAGTTTGAGGAGTTCTTTATAGGTCTTGGATATCAGCCCTTTGTCAGTAGTGTTGTTTGTGAATATCTTCTCCCATTCTGTGGGTTGCCTCTTTGTTTTGTTGCTTGTTTCCTTTGCTGTACAGAAACTTTTTATCTTGATGATGTTACAAAAGTTCATTGTTGCTTTTGTTTCCTTTGTATTTGGAGACATGTCTTGAAAGAATTTGCTGTGGCCAATGTCACAGGAAAAAAAAAAATCCAGTGGAAAAATCTCTTCAATAAATGGTGCTGGGAAAATAGGAGAGCTTTGTAGAGAAGAATGAAATTCGACCATTCTCTTACACCATACATAAAGATAAACTCAAAATGGATGAAGGACCTAAACATGAGACAGGAATCTATCAAAAACCTAGAGGAGAACATAGGCAGGCTTGATCGTAATCTATTAAAAATTTATACTTTAAGCTGCATTTAACATTATTTTTTATAACCAAGGAATAAGAATGAAAAACAAAGAAAAAGCTGTTGAAATTATGTATTTAGAGATAAAAACATCCATAGGGTGTTCTTATGAGCATTCCAATGTAATATGCACCCTTGTAACAAAAATGAATCACACAAAGTAGGAAGTGAATAAGGATGTGTTGATTGAGTTAGATTATAAGTAATGATGCATATGCTACTGCAATTACAATTGTTGGTAGACGAGAATGAAGATAGTTATACTGTATTTGGTGTGGTAGAAAGTAATGTAGGCAAGCTGAATGTAAAAAAAATCTGATTAAGTTATGATATATTCTGCATATATAACAAAATTTAAATAAAAGAAGAGGGAGACAGTGGAGGGAGAAAAGAAGAGCAGAAGAAAGGGGGTGGAGAAAGGAAAGGGGAAAGGAGAGAGGGATGAGGGAATGGGGAGGGGTGAAGGAGAAAGGAAGGACTGGATGAGGGGGAAGGAAAGAGGAAAGGGAAAAGGATAGAGAAGGAATTGAAGGAAAAAGAAAGGATGCTTCCACTTTAGGAAAGCATAGGCCAAAATCCTGTGGGTGTAATATTTTTTAGCCTGTGTAAATCAATATCCTCAAAATAACATTTTGTGCCTTCAAAAATAAGATAAAATAAAATTAGTGTAGTGAATTTGAACAAAACTTTATGAAATAATAGCTTTCTCTTTTTGATGGCAAATTCCATCTGATAATATTTATAGCACTCTTTAAACTATTAGGTCATATTTATAATAGCGAATATACCCATTTTGAAGATGAAAAAAGCAAACTAACAATAATTCTCAAGAGTGACATATTAGAGAAATAATAGAATCATAAACAGACTTTTTAATACAATGTATCAACCAGCATTAGTCTCATCAATAACTTCAATGCTTATTTGCATTTTTCTCATAATATATCTCTTTCTTGCAGACTCCAATTTTAATCAAGAAATATTACTAATACAATGATATTAAGCACAGTTTTCAAGGGAAGCTGAAAACTCTCTTTCTTAGGACTTAAGAATTGTTAAAATATCCATCTGAGTATAAGATTTGGTTGAATTATGGAGTAGAAAAGTTTATTATTTACATATATGTTATGCTTATCTTTTATATGTGCTAAAATTTTATTACAAAATAAAGAAAAAAATAAGTGAAATAAGTGTTCAACTCCAGAGGTTGGAAAGAGAACAAAAGAAAACCACAAAACAGATGAGAAGGAAGAATATAATGATGATGATAAAATAAATGAAACAGAGGCACAACACCAAAAACAACAAATAGAGACATTCAAATAATTAAAAGGTAGTCTTTGAAAAGATGAATTATATAGACAAAGCTTTAGCAAGATAATCAAGAAAAAAAGAAAAATAAACATAAATAAACACAATACTTTAAAATAAATTTAAATTAACAGTAGATAAAATTGGTTTGAATTATTATAAATACATGTGCTAAAAACACATAGGGACACCAGAGTGGATCAGTGGGTTAAGCCTCTGTCTTTGGCTCAGGTCATGGTGTCAGGGTCCTGGGATTAAGCCCCACATTGGGCTCTCTGCTCAACAGGGAGCCTGCTTCTCCCTCTGTCTCTGCCTGCCTCTCGGCTTACTTGTGATCTCTCTCTCTGTGTCAAATAAATAAATAAAATCTTAAAAAAAATAAAATGTGAACATCTAGAGTAACTTGTAGAAAGACATAAAATACCAAAAATGCTGTATGAATAAAAGAAAACTTTCACACACCAAAATCATGATCCATTATACACACACACACACACACACACACACGTGTATATGTATATATATACATATACACATATAGGTATATGTATACATACATATATGTGTATATATGTATATACACATATATGTATGTAAACATATACCTATATGTGTATATGTGTGTATATATATACTGTATTCATCAAAATTTAAAAATCTTTCACTGAAAAATCCTATTAAGTGGATCAATATAGAGGTATGGGCTAGAAGAGGATATTTGCAAACAATTTGTCCAATAGAGTATTATTACCTGTATTATATAATTAACTCAAATTTCAAAAGAAAAATAAAACAAAGAATCTAATTAGACAATGGATAAAAAACATAAACAGCTCATTGAAAATAATTTTTGGGTCACAAATAAGCATATGAAAAGATGTTCAACATCACTATCCCCTATGGAAATCAAAAGAAGACCATGATGCTATATTACTACACATGCATCAGAACAGTTAAAATTAAAATGATAGATAGATAGATAGATAGATAGATGATAGATAGATGGATAGGTAGTTGGAGATATAGATATAGATAATACTAAATGCTGGAAAGGATGTGAAGAAACTAGATCTCCTATACATTGTTGGTGGGGTGGTAAAATAGTATAGCTATTTTGGAAAATAATCTGTCAGCTCCTCAAAAAATTTATCAAAAAGTTAACACAGAAAGTTAAATCATATGAACTAAAATTCCACTCCTGTGTATACACCCAAGGAAATTCAATACATATTACCACACAAAAATGTGTATGGAAATATTCATAGAAACTTTCATTAAGAATAGTCAAAACCTGTAAAAACCCAAATGTCCATCAATGTGTAAGTAATAAAATAAATTGGTACATATCTATACTAAAGAATAATCCTCAGCAATAAAAAAGAAGAAATTATTTATCCATGCAACTTCATGGATCTTCAAAGTATTATACGGTATGAAAAAAGCCAATCTCAAAAGATTACATACTGCATTATTGTATTTGTGTAATGTAATAACAATCAAAATGACCAAATTATAGTGATAGAGAACAGAGAAGTAGTAGCTGCCAGGGGTTATGGCAATACGTAGGTGAAGGGCAGAGTAGGTGTGACTATAAAGGGGTAACATGAAGGATTTTTGAGGATTTGGAACAGTTCTATATTTTGACTGTGATGCTGATTACAAGAATCTACACATGTGATAAAAAAGTGCATAGAATTAAACACAGACATGAGTGCATGTAAAACTGGTCCAAATAATGTCTGTGGATTTTACGAATGTCAGTTTCCTGTTTTTGATATTGTACTCTGGTTACACAAAATGTTAACCATTGAGGAAAATTGGATGAAAACACATGGGATCTCTACTATTTTTAGAATTATCTATGAATCTATCATTTTTTAAATTAAACTTAAAAAAAGCTTTAAAATCAAAACAAAACAAGCAAATCTAGATCCTTGGAATATGACTGTAAAAATAAAAATTAAAAAAAGATTTTAACAAACTAGTTGACAAGATAAAAAGTTGGTTGAAAAAAGAAAGAAGAAAAATTTTAAAAAGAAATAGATTGTAGTGATTATTGTAAAGTGTAAGTATCTCAAATGAAGCTGTGCACCATAAATATATAAAATTTTTGTCACTTATACCTAAATAAATCTGAAGAACAAAAAGTAAAAAAAAAAAAAAGAAATAGAAAAAGAAAAAGAAAAAAGTTAAGAAAAAAATAAAAAAATCTTAAAAATTAAATTTGAAAGACTAAAGATTCATGGGGAAAAAGCCATGAATTCTATGTGCTATAATCTCTTAGCACTGGAGTATTGTGGTTCTCATTGATAAACTTGGTCTTGGCTGGATGTTCTTGCTGATCTTCTGGGGAAGAGCATATTGCATTTGTTCTCAAACATCTTTGCCTCAGGCAGAATTGCACCACCCTTGCAAGGGCTCAAGCTAAGTAATCTGCTTGGATTTTCTGTTGGTAGTGTTCATTCTCTGGAGGATCTCCATACAACATTAGAGGATGAGAATGAAAATGGTGGCTTACAATTTCCTGCCCCAAAAGTGCTAAGAGCTCTGGGCCCCACTCCTCAATGCACCCTCAGAGAAAACCAATCACTCCTATATCCCTGGTCTCCAGCTGTACTCTGTGCTCACCTGGCCTCTGATCAAGGGTTTCTATCTCTGGTACATGACCCTGTTTAGACAAACCCAGAAGAGTCCGTGGCACACTTCCATGCCACTCCTTCTGAGGGTGGAAGGGAAGTCTCCCTGGATCTGCCACTTTTTGTGAGCAGGGGCCTGACTATGCTGTGGATCATTGTTATGGAAACCCTGAGCTGAGAGCCCACTCTTTGACTCAGTCTTTGCATCCAGCTTCCACACTCAGATACCTGGGAGCTCTGCTGCACTCAGGCACCTTCAGTCTTTCTGTGACCCCAAGAGTTCAGAGACCGCACTGTCTCTGTGAAGGTTCCACCCTCCCACTTAACCACTGGAGCAATGTCCCTCACTGGAGCAGACTTCTAAAAGTTCTGATTTTGTGCTCTGCTGCTCTATCACTTTCTGGTAGCTGGCTGATGGAGTCTCCCTCCCCCCTGCCAAGGCCTATCTTCCTGTATATAACCTCAAATTCACTTCTCTGTATGTCTTACCTTCCAGAAAGTGGTCTTTTTTCTGTTAATAGAGTTGCTGCTATTCTTTTTTCGATCTCCTGATGAGTTTGCAGGTATTCAGAATGAATGGTTTGATAACTAGCTGAATTCCTGGGACCAGATGAAATTTAGGTTTCCTACTCCACTGCCATCTTGGAGTCCTCTCCTTCAGTTAATACTTTTGTATAGTGTTAGGTAAAAGTCCAACTTCATTCTTTTGCATGTGGATATACAGTTTTCCCACCATCGTTTGTTTAAAAGACAATCCTTTCCCATTGAATTTCTTGGCAGCTTTGTTTAAAATCATTTGACCATATTGCACGTACTGCATGTATTGCATGGAGCACTGGGCGTGGTGCATAAACAATGAATTCTGGAACACTGAAAAGAAATAAAATAAAATTAAAAAATGAATAAAATAAAATCATCTGACCATATATATGAGGATTTATTTCTGGGCTTTCTATTTTATACCATTGGTTAATGTGTCTACTTTTATGCCAGTACCATACTGTTTTGATTATCATAACTTTGTAGTAATTATTGAAATCAGTAAGTTTGGGATGCCTGGGTGTCTCAGCATGTTAAAGCCTCTGCCTTCAGCTCAGGTCATAATCTCAGGGTCTTGGGATCAAGCCCCGCATCAGGCTCTCTGCTCAGCAAGGAACCTACTTCCTCCTCTCTCTCTGCCTGCCTCTCTGCCTACTTGTGACCTCTGTCTCTATCAAATAAATAAATAAAATCTTAAAAAAAAGAAATTAATAAGTTTGAGTCCTCCAACTTCATTCTTTTTCAAGATTGTTTTGATTATTTAGGCCCCCTCAAATCTCCATATAATTTTAGGATAAACTTTTCTAGTTCTGCAAAAGATGCCATTGGGATTTTGATAGGGATTTCATTGAATCTATAGATTGCTTTAGGTAGTATTGGCATTTTAATAAGGGTAAGTCTTCTATTACATGAGCATGGGACTCTCCATTTATTTATATTTTCTTTAATTTCATTCAGCAATGTTTTGTAATTTTCATTTTACAAGTCTTTTACCTTTTTAATTCCCAAGTATTTTATTTTTAACACTATTGTAAATGAAATTGTTTTCTTAGTTTACTTCTGAGGTTGTTTACTGGTCATATAAAGAAAAAAAGCTTATTTTTGTTCATTGACTTTTCATCCTCCAACTTTCCTGAATTTATCAGTTCTAATGTTTGTCTGTCCTTTCCTTTCCTTTCCTTTCCTTTCCTTTCCTTTCCTTTTCTATTTTTTTCTTTCTTTTTTTCTTTTCCTTCTTTCTTTTTTTTTTCTTTCTTTCTTTCTTATAGACTCTTTAGAGTTTTCTACATATAAGATCGTGTCATCAGTAAACATTGTTTTACTTTTTCCTTTTAGATTTGGATGCTTTTTTCCTTTTCCTTGTCTAATTGCTCTCTGGCTGCGAGTTTTAATACTATGGTGAATAGAAATGGTGAAAGCAGACTACCTTGCCTTCTTTCTTATCTTTTTTTTTTAATGATTTTATTTATTTATTTGACAGACAGAGATCACAAGTAGGCAGAGAGGCAGGCAGAGAGAGAAGAGGAAGCAGGCTTCCTGCTGAGCAGAGAGCCGGATGTGGGGTTCCATCCCAGGACCCTGGAATCCTGACCTGAGCCAAAGGCAGAGGCTTTAACCCACTGAGCCACCCAGGCGCACCATTCTTTTTCATCTTAAAGGAAATGTTTTCAGACTTTCATTATTGAGTATAATATTTGTTATGGGATTTTTGCATATGGCTTTTATTATGTTGAGGCAATTTCCTTCTGTATTCCTAACATGTTGGGGTTTTGTATCATGACATGGCATAGGATTTTGTGAATTGATTTTTCTTATCAATTGAGATAATCATGTTTCTTTTTTAAATTTATTCTGTTAATGTGGTATAATATGTTGTTCAATTTTCATATGTTGAACAATCCTTGCATTCTAGGAAAAATTCCCACTTGGTCATAATGTATAATCCCCCAATATGCTGTTGAATTATGTTTCCTAATGTTTAATTAAAGAATTTTACATCAGTTTTCATAAGGGATATTGATTTGTAGTTTTCTTGTAATGTCTTTATCTGATTTTGTTATTAGGGTAATGCTGACCTTATAGAATGAGGTAGAAAGTATTCCCTCTTTTTCTATTTTCTAGAAGTATTTGAGAAAAAATAAGATTAGTTCTCTCTTTAAATGTGTGGTAGAATTCACCAATGAAGTCATTAGTCCCAGGGCTTTCTTCATCTATCAGATTTTTATTTTTATTTTTTTAAATAGTCTTTTTTTAAAGATTTTTATTTATTTATTTGAGAGAGAGACAGTGAGAGAGAGCATGAGAGGTGAGAAGGTCAGAGCGAGAAGCAGACTCCCCATGGAGCTGGGAGCCCAATGCGGGACTTGATCCTGGGACTCTGGGATCCTGACCGGAGCGTAAGACAGTTGCTTAACCAACTGAGCCACCCAGGTGCCCCATCTATCAGATTTTTAAAAATATTTATTCATGATTCAGTCTTAGTAGGTTTTGTGTTTCTTGGAATTAGTCTATTTTATCTAGTTTATTCAAGTTTTTGGAGTATAGTTGTTCATAGTAATCTTATAGTCTTTTAATGCTTGAAGAATCAGAAATAATATCCCCATTTTTATTTTTGATTTTAGTAGTTTGGGTCTTCTCTCTGTTTTCTTAGTTTAGCTAAAGTTTTGTCAATTGTGTTGATCTTTTTTAAGAAATAACTTTTGGTTTTGTTGATTCTCTATTGTTTTCTTATTCTCTATCTCATTTATCTCCCCTCTAATCTTTGTTATTTCTTTCCTTCTGCCAGCTTTTGGTTATTTTTTTCTTTTTATTCTAGATCTCTAAGTTATAAAGTTAGGTTCCTGATTTGAGATTTAAGATTTTACCTGCTTTCTAATTTGTTCATAAATATGAATTTCCCCTTGAACTGTTTTTGAGTATCCCCTAAATTCCATTGTCTTGGTTTTAATTTTCATTATTTTCTAATTATTTCCTAATTTTCCTTGTGATTTTTTTCTTTGACCCATTGGTTTTCTAGGAGTGTGATGTTTAATTTCCACAATTTGTGTATTTTAAAAATTTTCCTTCTGTTTTTGTTTTCTAATTTCATCCTGTTTGTGGTTGAAAATACTTTGTATGATATCTTTGTAAATATACTGAGATGCAATTTGTGGCACAAATATGGTCTATCCTGCAGAATGCATGTGCATTTGAGACTGTGTATTCTGTTGTTCTTGGGTTGACCACTATGTATATGTCTGTCATATCTAATTGGTTTATTATGTTTTTGAAGTTCTTTCTTTCCTTACTTATTTTTTTTTTTTTACTGGTTATTCTATCTGTTATTGACAGTGGGGTATGGAAATCTTCAATGACTATTGTGGTACTATTTCCCCTATCAATTCTGTCAACTTTTCTTTATATATTTGAAAGAACTGTTATTAGATGCATTTATGTTTATAATTGTTACATTCTTGCTGCATTGAATCTTTTATTAACATACAATGTCCTTCTTTGTCACTTGTAAACTTTTTTACTTTAAAGTATATTTTGTTTGATATTAGTATAACCAACCCTGCTTTCTTTGGTTGCTGTTTGTATAGGATATATTTTTTCATTTGTTCATTTCCAATCCATTTTTGTCTTTGAGCCTAAACTGACTCTCTTGCAGACAGTATATAATTGAATCACTTTTTTTTAATCCATACTGCCAATCTGTCTTTTCACTGGAGATTTTAATTCATTTACATTTGAAGGTATTACTAACTTGAGGAAGATGGTGGAGTAAGATGACTCTAAATTCACCTCATCTGAGGGACACAACTAGGTCACACACTCAGATCAGTGTAAATAATGCAGGAAAAAAAAAACCCAAATCCTGGAAGAACAAACTTTACTACTAAATGTAGAGAAAAGGCCACATTAAAGAGGATAGGGAGGGTTGGGACATGTTAGTGAGCTAAATGGACCTGTTGAGCTGTCCCTGGGAAGGAGGAATCTATGGGCACAGAGAGGAGAGAGAAAGAGACCATTACACTGGGGAAGACAAATCTCCTTAACATTTGGATTTTAAAACTAGAGGGGTTGTATTTTATGAATTCTTACAACCTGTGGGACTTAAAGCCTGAAATTTTAAAGATCAGCAGTCTCAGTTTAGGGAAAGATAGAAGAGGAAGAGAAAACTGTCCCCACACTTAAAAAGACAGCACAAGATCAGCCCAAAAAGATATCACATAGAAGCAGCAGTTTGAAAAATGCTTGGAGTATATAGGAGGGAGAGCTGTTTACTCATCTTAGAGCCTGTCCTAAAGGGACAGAGATTATTGGAAGTCTCCTCGAGGAACAAAGGATCTGGGAGATGCTGTTTCCCTCCCCTATGCACAAGCATAAACACTTATTCACTGATGAGAATCAGTGTGGCACCAATGTGTTACCTAATTTACTAACACTGCTCCCTCACGCCCCACTTTTCAGCGGATCTGCACCCTCATGTCAGGCCTGCTTCAGTCCCATAGAGTAGGTCCCTTCCTGTAGAAGACCAGTGGTCCCCAAATACTACTAACAATTCTATCTCCCACCCCTGCATGCTTTGCTGATCTGCCCCCTTAAACTGAGCCAGCCTCAGTCCTGGAGACAGCAGATGCCCCCACATAAAGAAATGACATGCAAACCTTACAAATACCACATGTTCCTCCTCCATGCATGTTGTAGATCAGTCCCATCCAACACATTCTTGGATGGAGCTCATCCAAAATGATACCAAAGCTTGGTAGTGGGCAGGCAATGCTGAAAGGACCAGAACCACTCTAAAGTGACTCCTACTTGAACCAAAGGAAAAGATAACCACACATACCAGACTGTGGCTCCAATAGTGGGCTGAGGGCAGATGACTGGTCTCATTGCAGACCCTGCCCACCAATGAAAGCTTCTCAGGAGACAACACAGGGAATGCACCTGGCAGTTTGGGGCTATTGTATCTCTGGCAAATGTTTGATTGGTCTCAACTCAAGACAAAGTTGGTCCCAGGCTGACTCACTAATACTGTAGGAATCAAACACCACCCATAATGGGCAAAGAGAGCCATGGAAGATGACTTGACTGAAAGAAAAAGCAGCTTAGCCACAACAGGAAGTTGCATGCAACACACATAAAAGTCTTACCTGAAGAGCCAGGTTCTGGTGAACAGGGGACATTATACTGCCAGGCACTACAAGACTTATTCTTCATAAGGCCACTGTTTTCAAGAGCAGTAATTATAGTGGATTTCCTAACACAGAGAAACAGACACAGAGAGTCAGACCAAATGAGGAGACAGAGGAATATGTCCCAAATGAATGAACAGAACAAAATCAGCAAGAGACCTAAGCAAAATGGAGACAAATAATATGACTAATAGAGAATTTAAAGTAATGATCATAAAGACACTTACTGGAAATGAGAAAAGAGTGAAGGACATCAGTGAGACCCTTAACAAACAGATAAAGAACCAGAGATGAACACAATAAATGAAATTATAAAAATACACTGGACAGGATAAATATTAGACTAGAGGAAGCAGAAGAATGAATCAGCTACCTAGAGGACATAGTATTTAAACATAATTAAGCTGAGTACGTGAGACAAAAAAAAATGCAAAATGAGATTTTAGGGAACTAAATGATTCCATCAAGCATATTAACATTCACATTATAAGGATCCCAGAAGGAGAAGCGAGAGAAAAGAGGGGAGAAATTTTATTTAAAGAAATAATAGTTGAAAAATTCCTGTATCTGGAAAAGGAAGAGGAACCCTAGATTCAGGAAGCACAGAGATTTCCCCCAAAATTGCCCAAGGAATTCCACACCAAGACACATAATAATTAAAATGGCAAAAAGTAGTGATAAAGAAAGAATTTTGAAAGCAGCAAGAGAAAAGGGAAAAAAAAAGTTATATACAAGATAAAACACAAGAGTCTATGAACTTTTTTTTTTATAGCAGAAACATTGCAAGACAGAAGAGTGGCATAATACATTCAAAGTGTTGAAAGAGAAAAATCTACAGCCAAGAATATTCTATTCAGTGGGGCTATCATTCATAATAGGAGAGATAAAAAGTTTCCCAGGGGCACTGGGTGGCTCAGTGGATTAAGCATCCAAATCTTGGTTTCAGCTCAGGTCATGATCTCAGGGTCATGAGATCAAGCCCTGTGTCAGGCTCTGTGTTCAGTGGGAGTCTGCTTGAGATTCTTTTTCTCCCTTTCCATCTGTACCTTCCCCCATCTCTCTGTCTGAAATAGATAAATCTTAAAAAAAGAAAGAAAGAAAGAAAGAAAGAAAGGCAGAAAGAAAGAAAGAAAGAAAGAAAGAAAGAAAGAAAGAAAGAGTTTCCCAGGGGGGAAAAAAAGAAAGTTAAGAATTTATGACTACTAAGCCAACACTACAAGAAAAATTAAAGGGGATTCTTTGAGTGGGAAGGAAAGACCATAAGCAAGAGTAAGAAAAGAAGGAGTCACAAAAGAAGTAAAAATAGGTATATCTGTAAAAATCAGTCAAGTGTTTTACAAAATAAAATGATGTATGGGAACCTGGGTGGCTTAGTCATCTGCCTTTGCCTCAGGTCATGATCCCAGAGACTTGGGATTGAGCTCCACATTGGGCTTCTTACTCAGTTGGGAGCCTGCTTCTCCATTTCTCTCTACCTGTTGTTCCCCCTGCTTGCTCTCTCTATAATAAATAAATAATTTTTAAAAAAGATCTAAATTATGACACCATAAACCTAACAAATGAAGAGGAGAGGAGTAAAGAGTGGGTTTAAACTTAAGCAACCATCGACTTAATATAGACTGCTATATGCAAAGGATGTACAAAGTTAATGGTATCCACAAATCAAAAACTAGTAGTAGATATGCAAAGAATGAAAAGAAAGTAATCCAAGTATTATCACCAAAGAAAGCCACCTAATAATGACAGAAGAGAGCAAGGGAAAAGAGGGATGGAGAAGAACCACAAAAAAAACAACCATAAAACAAGTAGCAAAACAGCAATAAATGCATACTTATCAATAATTTCTTTGAATGTAAATGCACCAAATTGTCTAATCTAAAGACATAGGGTGATGAAATGGATTAAACAACAACAACAACAACAACAAATTAGACCCATCTATATGCTGCCTATAAAAGACTCATTTCAGGCCTGAAAGACATGTCGACTGGAAGGGAAAGGATGGAGAAGAATATATCATGCAAGCTGATGTGAAAACTAAGCTGGGAGGGGTGCCTGGGTGGCTCAGTTGGTTAATTGTCTGCCTTAAGCTCTGGTCATAGTCCCTGGGAGCTGAGATGGAGTCCTGCATCAGGCTCCCTGTTTGGTGGGGAGTCTGCTTCTCCCTCTGTTCCTCCCCCTTCTTCTGCACTCTTTCTCTCTGCCCCTCTCTTTCTCTCTCTCTGATAAATAAATAAAATCTTTAAAAAAAAAGGAAAACTAACCCGGAGTAGCAATACTTATACTGGACAAAATAGATGTTAAAACAAAGACTGTAACAAGGGATAAAGAATGACACTATATAATCATGAGTGGAACAATACAAAAGAAGATATGACAATTGCAAATGTTTATGCATCCAATATAGTAGCACAAAAATACATAAAGTAGTTAATAACAAACATTAAAAAAGTAAGTGATAGTAAACAATAATAGTAGAGGACAATAAAAAGAAAAAAAATAACATCAATGGACAGATAATCTTAACAGAAAAATCAATAAGGAAACAGTAACTTTGAATGACACACTGGACCAAGGGATTCAACAGATATATTCCGAACATTCCATTCTTAAACAGTAGAATGAACATTCTTTTCAAGAGCACATGGAACAGTCTCTAGATCACATATTAGCCCACAAAATAAGTCTCAAATATTAAAAAAAACAAACAAAACATTGAAGCCATAGCAAATATTTTTTCTGACCACAATGCCATGGAACTAGAAGTCAACCACAAGAAGAAATCTGGAAAGAGCACAAATACATGGACATTAAATCACATGCTACTAAACAATGAATGGGTCAACAAAGAAATCAAAGAGAAATTAAAAAAAAATGCATGGAGACAAATGAAAATGAAAACACAGCAGCCCAAAATCTTTGGGATCTAACAAAAAAGGTTGTAAGAGGGAAATTTATAACAATCCAGACCTACTTTAAGAAAAAAAAAAACTCAAATAAACAACCTAAACTTACACCTAAAGGAGATAGAAAAAGAAGAAAAAACAAAACCCCAAACCCGCAGAAGGAAGGAAATAATAAAAATTAGAACAGAAATAAATGATATAGAAACTAAGAAACAAAAACAAACAAACAAACAAAACCAATAAAACAGATCAATGAAACCAGGAGTTGGTTCTTTGAAAAGATCAACAAAGCTGATAAATTTCTAGGCAGATTCATCAAGAAAAAAAAAGAAAAAAGAAGAACAAAGAAGATGAAAACAAACAAAATCACAAATGAAAGAGAAGTAAGGACAACCAATATCACAGAAATACAAAAATTATAAGAATATTATGAAAAATCATAATTATAGGTTTATTGCAACATTATAATAATCTAATTATGGAAACAAAACAAGTGTCCCCCAATAGAGGATTAATAAAGAAGATGTGTATATGTATATACACACATTCATACACACACACATACACACACACACACACACACAACCACACAATGCAATATTATTCAGCCATTAAAAAGAATGAAATCTTGCCATTTACAACAACATAGATGGATCTAGAGAATATAAAGTTAAGTAAAATGTCAGTCAGAGAGAGACAAATACTGTATGATTTAACTCATATGTGGAATTTTTGATATGAAACAACCAAAATAAAAAAAAATTAAAAAACTAGAAAACAGACTCTTACTCAGATTGTTGCCAAAAGGGAGGTTAATGGAGGTGATGGGTCAAATAAGTGAAGGGGATTAAGTGTCCACTTCTCTTGATAAGCACTGAGTAATACATAGAATTCTTGAATCAGTATATTGTACACCTGAAACTAATTTAACACTACATATTAACTATACCAGAAGTAAAATGTAAAAATAAAAAAGTTGTTACAGATAAGGAGGGGCTTATTTCAGTCCTTTGGTGTTGTCTATAGGCTTCATAGTTTTTTCTGTCCCTCATCCTCCATTACTGTCTCCTTTTGTGTCTAGCTGATTTTTTAGTGAAACACTTTAATTCCCTTCTCATTTCCTTTTATATTTATTCTGTAACTATTATCTTTGTGGTTCCCACAGGGATTACATTGAGTAACCTAAAGTTAAAATACTTTAATTTGAATTTACACTAGCTCAACTTCAATAACATACTAATCTCTGCTCCTATATAGCTCCTTCCCTACCTCTTTCAATTATTAATTATTTAGTTTTTATTAGAGACACAAATTTACATTTACATTAGAGACATCTTTCATTTATCTTTTGAGACTTAATTTACATCTTTACTTATTTACATTGTGTCCTAAAACATAAACTACTCGTTGTTTTTTGTAATGTGTTAGTTTCTCAAATTATGTAGAAAAGATAAAGTTACAAATCATTTTTATAATAATACTAACTTGTATAGTTGCCCATGTAAAATTTATCCTTACCAAGATCTTTATTTCTTCATAAGACTTCAAGTTACTATTTAGTGTCTTTTTATTTCAAACTTCAGGACTCCATTTAGCATTTCTTACAGGGCAGTCTAGTGGTAATGAACTCCCTCAGCTTTTGTTTATCTGGGAATATCTTAATCTATTTCTCACTTTTGAAAGACAGTTTTACTAGTTAAAAGATTCTTGGTTGACAGTTTTTTTGTTTGTCTGTTTTTGTTTTGTTTTGTTTTGTTTTTCACTTTGGATATATCATCCCACTACCTTCTGGCCTCCAATGTTTCTGATAAGGAATCTGCTTATAATCTTAGTGAATATCCCTTGTATATGATGAGTTGCTTTTCTCTTGCTGCATTAAAGATTCTTTGTCTTAGAACAGTTTGATTATAATGTGCCCCAGGGTGAGTCCCTCTGAGTTCATCTTTAAGTTTGTTGAACTTCTTTGGAGGTTTACATTCATGTTTTCATCAAATTTGGGAAATTTTTAAACATTAGTTCTTAGAATATTTTCTCTACCCCTTTCTTCTCTTGGGACTCACACAGTCATGTGCTGGTGCACTTGATGGTGTCCCATGATCCCTTAGGCTCAGTTCACTTTTCTTGAATTTTGTTTCTGTTCCTCAAAAGTTGAAATTCCAGTTTTATTATCTTAATATTTGTTGATGCTTTCTTGGGTTTGTTGAAATCTGACTTTGAATTACTCTAGTATCTTCATTTTAGTTACATTTTTCAGTTTAAGAATTTTTCTTTGGTTTCTTAAGTTTTCTCTATTTACTGATACTTTTTCATTTCATTCATACATCATTTTCTTGACTTCCTCAAGATCTTCCTTTAGTTCTGTATCTTTAAGACTGTTTTAAAAACTGTGTGTAATAGGTCTTCCATCTCGTCCTTCCCCAGCACAGTTCTGCTTTTTTATATATTTTTAAATGTGGCCTTTGAGTAGGCTTTATTTTCCTTTTTCTTCATATGTTTTGTGATTTTTCATTGTTATTAAAAAACTATACATTTGAAAAAAATATATGGTAACTCTGGAAATTAGATTCTTCTACCTGGGGTTTGGATTTTTTGTTTGTTTTTGTTATCATCTGTCTGATGTGGAAACTTAAGGTCTTCTCAGATATTTTCTGATTCTGTACCTTTCCCTGGGCATGAAGAATGACTTTCTAGATTCTTTTGTATGTGCAGTTGCTTTTGAACAACTTATTCTTTAATATCTGGCTATCAAAGGGGGAAAAACAGAATAGAGAAAGAAAGAAAATGGTGCTGGTCCTTTAAATTCCCTAGAAGTCATTTTATTTGGAAGGAGGGATGTTTGTAACAATGGTGGTGGTAGTGTAACAATTTTTGCCACTTCTGTATCTGTGTCTTCATCATTTGGGTCAATAATCAGTGACTAGGACATAAACCCCATATATCCAAAGGATAAGTCCTTATTGCCCACCCTGGTTCCCACAAGCTTTGTGTAAGTTGCTCTAGGAACACCTACACAGTTGTCCTCCACGGTGGTGGGGGGGGGTTGGGAGATGCTGAGCTACAAACTAGAATTAGCCACACTTTACCATTGAAGTCTTCCCCTAAAACTTGAAACCCTTCAATAGACTCCAGAATTCCAAAATTGTTACCTCAGGTAGATCCTATCAGTGCAATTATTGCCTAGGTAGGGAGATACGTTCCTGGTGCTTCCTACTCTGACATCTTCCCAGAATCCCTCTAATCCATTAAATTTTATTTTGGTGTCTTACTAGTTTCTTTATTTCTTTCCCTTTCAAACATGCCTCATCTATGTTTGTCTCCCTAGTCACTGGCCTTTTCTGCATCATTTCACTTGTAGACTTTAAGATTGCAAGAAAAGTATCATGAATATAATTTATACCCCCCTCTTCTGAGTTATTGGTGTTCAATAAAGAAATAATTACAGTAGAAGATTATCCCAAGATTGAAAATTATAACCAGGCAGATCTTACTTTACATATCTACAGATTCTCGGGTAAATTTTGATCACAATTTTCTTTATTCCAAAGGACAGTGCCAGAAACAGAGAGAAGTATGTTTGCTCTTATATCAAAGGTAGAATTTATGACACTTGCAGTGAGGAAAACAGAATGAGTTAAAATCTGAGATACAGGGGTACACTCACTCTTTATTTCCTGTGTCCATCATGTATACACAGAGAGCAAAACCTCATTAACCCAAAACTTCCTTAGTTTGGAATCTGTAATAATGTCCATGCCTGACCTAAATATATGTCTGTATTGTGTACGCGCGAGCGCGCACACACACACACACAGTCTGCTCAACAAAGAGATAAATAAGACTAAGTGAGAAGATTAAATGGATCCTTAATTTTGCTGAATCTTTTGTATACAATTAATGTTCTAATCATACATGATTATCTGCCCACTAGAGCTATTATATAATTCCATTAAGACTTGAGGCCAAGTTCTCTCCACTTCTCCCCTGAGGTAATTAAACTGCTTTCAGTTTTACATTTTATTTAACTCAGCTTGGACTCTCCCTCCAAAGAACTGATGTATTAGTCTGTCTGGACCAGTTTGAATGAATTTGACTATCTAGACATGAGTGCATACACTATCCCATATGGCCAAATGATAAACTCAATTGTCAGGGTTTAGCCAGAAAATTCTTTCTTTCCCTTCTCCAATACTGCTCCAAAAATAAAAATCTTTTCATGGTATTGTTTTCACAATGGAAAATTGTTTTTATACATGAAGTTTTAAATACACTTTATTTATTATGGGCTATGAATGTACTCTGTACCATAGTACTCCCTAATGAGAAGTCAGCCACCCCACAGTCGGGTCTGGTGGGCCAGGACAATGTAGTCTGCTGGTCTGTAATAGAAAATCAAACAGGTCATTTCACAGCCATCAAACACATGCAGATCTACCTTACTAATTTATACTCCTATGTCTTTTAGGATATAAAATAATTTCTTACTTTATTAAAATAGTGTTCTCTCTTATATAATCACTAAATTTACATATACGTTACACTTAGTAAAAATATATGAACCAAAACTGCAACAAAATTCTAAAACCATGAACTATCTTTTCAGAATGCCCTTTTTTTCTCTCTCTCTTGAAAAGTTTCATTGCTTTTAGGATAGGAGATATTACTTCAGAACTCAAGATTTAAAGCAATTCTTCAGCCCATAATAAGGGTAATAAAGCTTTTTATTATAAAAATGACTGTAGGGGTGCCTGGGTGGCTCAGTGGGTTATAAGCCTCTGCCTTCAGCTCAGGTCATGATCCCAGGGTCCTGGAATAGAGCACCGCATCAGGCTCTCTTCTCAGCAGGGAGCCTGCTTCCCCTCCTCTCTCTCTGCCTGTCTCTCTGCCTACTTGTGATCTCCATCAGTCAAAGAAATAAATAAAATCTTAAAAAAAAATGACTGTAAATATACATAGCAATGATTTCAACAACTCAGAAGTTTAAAGTCTACAGTGGGAAATATGAATCTCATGACATTTAGGTGCTATCAAGAATTTGCATTACTCTCTTCACTCATCTCTATAGCAGTGGTGATGTTGAGCTTCAATTACTGTGGATAAAGATTCACTAAAGAAAATTATATAACAAATTCTCCTTTAAGTCAAATGTACATGCACAAAAGTGAGAAGGGGAGTTTGGAAAATAATATCTCTTTGCCTGAAGTTTTGGTAAAATGTCTATTTCTGTACAAAGGGAAGTGGATAGAGCTTTGACCTGCCAACTGAATTGCAGTTAAAACCAGGGCTCTGGATATAAGAAATAGCATAGAAAGCCATAGTGGTCAGAACCTTCTGGACAAGGGAGCATTCACGTGGATGAATATTAGCCAAAGATTGTAAGGTTCATAGCATTTTGCTATGAGGGAAAGGGAGAGGAATTCTCAGAGTTGGGGGAAAGGGGCAATAAAGTTATCTGGTAGAACTGAACTTCTCCTGCTCAAAATTTTTTTCCCTGAAAATTAAATATTACCAAGAGGAGCTCCACACCTTCCAAATCTAACCTTTTTTTATTGTGGTTTTCAGCAGAAATGTTTTCCGATATAGGTAAGATGCAAGATGTAATTGGTAGAAGTATACCTTAAAAACAAACTCCAGGCACATATTGAATCTTCTTACTATTTATTCATGAAGGATTTTTTTAAAAAAATCCTGATTCTACAGTTCTACTTATCTTTTTTTTTTAATGGTACTTCCAGTAAGTTTGAGAATGTTATTTTCTTAAAAACTTTTCTGGCTAAAAACAATGAAAAAAAATCTACATCTAAGAACAAAATTTGGATTTTCAATATGGTTTGAAAATATGAAAAAACTTATTTGGATAACCTACCAAGTTTGATTCAGCAGCACATATACTAAAATTGTATGACTTACCTTTAGTTACATTATGTAACTGAGGATCAGAGTGATTGAATAAGTATTCCAATATTACAAAACTAGAAGTTGTGGAGGAAACTTCAACTGGTGGCAGAATTTATCAGAGCCTGCATTTTAAATATTTTGGAAATAACACTGCAGGGTCCTTTATAACTGAACATTTATATTCCTTCATTAACTATTTCTGCTTGATTTTTCAAAAACTCTTTCAGATCTACCCTTTTCTTTCTACTCTCAAAACTATCATCCTTAGAATATAACTATTATAATTCTAGCAAGTCTCCCATCTTCTAGTCTCTCTCTCTTGTTCTTTCAGACTTAAAGTCTGTATGTATTGTGAAAACTAAAATCATCTTTCTTAAACTTTATTTTCAATAGCTCAACCCATTACTCAGTTTACTTAGTGTCATTTAAAGAGGATGACCATTGGAGGACAGTCTTAATTTATACATATCATTCTGGCATAATTCTTAAGTGTTCTCTTTCAATCTTCAAAATGTCCAGGTTCGGGTAATAAATAATATCATCTCCCTATATATAACTCATTACTTTCAAATACCTTCATATCTCTCAGCCATAATTTCCCTGCCTCATACAAGCTAATCCACTCATCTGCTTTCTTTACAAAAACCAGTTTCATGTCTCTTCACAGAATGTTTGTATACTAACTGCTTCAGTTCTAATCAATCCTTTACATTGAGTTCACTCATTCAACAAATGGTGAGTACTTGTTCTGTGCTTTGCACTGTTATGAGTGCTGGAGTTAGAGCAGGAACAGGACAGACAAGTTTGCAGCTCTCATGAAGCTTCTATGGTGTGGTTAGGTATTTGCTCACATATTTACTTTTGCTCATTATCTTATCTCTGGTAACCAACCATGTGGAAAAATAAATGAGGGAAAATGAAAATATGGTCCCTCCTATTTCCAAGATCCCCTTCCCAGTGCACAGACAGGATCTGCTAACGGTAGTGATCTGAAAGTGTTGCCTAGCATGTCAATGGGAGGGTCTCAAAGAGAAGCATTAGGCTGTCAGCAGCTGTAACAATGGGGGGCCTATACCCTGAAGACTACATTACAAAAGTGTGATCCTCTTTCTGGAATTCAAGGAAAGAGCATATGTAAATTGTGTCACAAACATTATGCTTTGAAACATTATGAATCTGGGGTCGAGCCCTGCATCGTCCTCCCTGTTCAGAGGAAGTCTATTTTTCCCTCTCACACCCTCCCTGCTTGTTTTCCCTCTCTTGCTGTGTCTCTTTCTGTCATATAAAGCAATAAAATCTTCAAAAAAAATTGCAACCCATAGTCTTACAATTTTGGTCAGCATTATCTTAACAGATGAGTGAGTTGAGATAAGAAATGTCATAAACATCAGCAAAAATTGGGGCACCTGGGTAGTTGGTTAGCAGCAGACTCTTGATATCAGCTCAGTTTATGAGACTGAGCTCCGTGTCAGGGTCCACAATGGGAGATTCTTTCTTTCCCCCTCCTGCTGCCCCTCCCCCCCACACACTCTTTCTCTCTCTAAAAGAGAGATTTGGATACCTTCTGGTTCATTACTGCATTTTTATGGTCTAATGAGTGTCTACTATCTGATGGGCTTTTGCTAGGTGCTAGGACACTATGTTCAATATCTCTCTCATTCTTAACTGTCCAGAGATCCTGTCTCCCCCAGTCCTTGTCACATTTAGCTTTATACTCCTAGACCTTAGGCCAGAGATGGCAAACTGAAAAGCTTATAGGGGCTTGGCAAATACCATAAATGAAGTTACACCTGGTCTGAGAGACAGGGTGATGATTGGGATTACAGCAAAAGATAGAGAAAATGCCTTTTTTAAAAAAGTAGCTATCACACAGCTTCAGGTGGTTATTTTCATCCAAGAAGGTTAGCCCAGCCCTTCTAATTTTTTTAAGAGAAACTAAAATCCAGAATGTCATGCAAATTCTCCTAATGCTTAAATGTTAACCACTTTTCCACCACTATTTTACATAACTTCTTGCATCCACTTTATTTACCTCACCCACCCAGACAAATACAAACGTCTGTCTATATTCTACCTATTTTATATTTCCTTTCCTCAGACCCTAGAGGGTAATTCTATTCACTATTTTTTTTATTAAAGTGTTTACCATTGACGTTGTTTTAATAAAACTTCAAAAATGTGTTTGTGTTTAAACAGGGGCTAATGCTTTACTTAGGAGGGAGTTGATAACCCAATGGTATGTGGCTGCATTAACACAGGTAGTTGTTTTGAAAAGGGAACCATGAGTCCCCTCAAATCATAAGATATGTAAGTTGATCACCTCTGTTAATATGTTAAGTAGACCAGCTCCAGAACAATATTAGAGAAGATGTGAATTGACCTCAGTTCAGTTCAAAACACATTTAATAAGATTGTACTATGTGCCAATCAGGAGTTTTCAATTAAAAACCTTTAGCTTAGTTTTTGTTTGTTTGTTTTTCCTGAGAAAGAGTATTTTTTTGTGGGGGGTAGAACTTTGGTAAAAAGAATGGTGGTATCTCAGTAAATTCAGGCTGGCTTAAACAACAAATTTATTTTCTTAGTTCTGAAGGCTAGAAGTCAAGATCAAGGAATCAGCGTATCAGTTTCTGGTCAGGACTCTTCTCTGCTTGTAGCTGGCTGCCTTCCCTGTATCCTCACATAATGGCTGTTGGTGGTGGTGGTGGGGAAACAAGCCCTCTAGTGTCTCTTATAAGAGTACTAATCCCATTACAAGGATTCCATCCTTATCATCACATCTAAATTTAATTATCTCCCAAAGACCCCTCATATCTAAATATCATCAAATTGAGCATCAAGTCTTTGATCTACGGATTTTTTTAATGTTTTTTTTAAAGATTTTATTCATTTATTAATTTGACAGAGATCACAAGTAGGCAGAGAGACAGGCAGTGAGAGGGGGAAGCAGGCTCCCCACTGAGCAGAGAGCCCAATGCAAGACTCAACCCCAGGACCCTGAGATCATGACCTGAGCTGAAGGCAGAGGCTTAACCCACTGAGCCACCCAGGTGCCCCTGATATATGGATTTTTTAAGTGGTACAATTCAATCCATAGCAGTAGGTGATATATGGTACTGAAAATAAGGTTATTAAAATAAATAAAAAAAGAAAAGGTTATTTGTTTAAATATTTAATTTCAACGTATAACAAGCTACTCATAAACAGAAAATAATGTACATTAATAAGCCATGGTCTATCTTGTAATATTTTTTCATTCAAGTTTAAAAGTGTCAATCTGTCAAAAAATTGAGTTATTCTCCTAGAGACAATAAATATACTGGTTTTCTTGTTTCTGTTTCTTTTTTTTTTCTTCTTTCTCCATTTTTTCTCCAACTATTGATTCTTTCTGAATGTATATTCATGGAAGAATTTAACCAGTACACAAAATAAGATCTATGGATGAATTAGTATTCCTTTAATAATAATAGGTGTTTCCCACCTTACTATTTTAGATATTATTGACATTTCATTTCTTAATATATTTTTGCGTCATTAAAGACAGGTTAAGAATGAAGCAAAGAAAACTTGAAATTTGACACTTCAGTCTGTAATAAGAAAATCTGCCAACAGAACAGTAACTAGCATATTAGGCTAAATCCCTGTTTGTCTCTGTTTGAATTCAATGTGTTTTCAAATGGTCAGTTAAAAAACATTAGACAACTAATATGAACATAATCCAATGTTAGGTACCACAAAGTAAAAAAAAGCAGTATAAGGCCATCCCTGTTCTCAAGGATTTTAAAGTCCATTGAGGAAAGGAATTCATATGCAAAGAATGCTTAGAGAACCATTATTTTCTGGATTATATGGTGAAGACTATCAAAGCAAGAGGAGTTCTGAAAAGCATATAATCAAACAGAGTTTAAGTAGACAGTATGGCTAAAAATCAAGACAACCAACAACACAAAATGTTGGCAAGAATGTGAAACAACCAGAAATCTCATCCATTGGTAGTGGGAACATAGAAGGTTACAAGCACTTTGGAGGAAAGTCTGGTAGTTTCTTACAAAGCTGGATGTAATAGATAGACCTTGAAAACATTATACTAAGTGAAACAAACTAAAGGTACTTACAAATATTGTATAATCCCACTTATATGAGATACCTAGAATAAGCAAATTCATAGAGACAGAAAATAGAATAAAGGTTACCTGGAGCTAGGGTGGGAAGGAAGAGAGAGAACTATTGTCTAATGGGCATGAAATTTCTGTTTGGGTTGATGAGAAAAGTTCTAGAAATGGACAGTGTTAATGGTTGTGCAACATTGTGAGTGCACTTAATGTCACTGGCTTGTACACTTGTACACTTAAAAATTGTTTAACCATGGTAAATTTTATGTTCTGTATGTTTTGCCATGATTTTAAAAAGTTACATGTGCACACACACAAAAATGAAGTGAAAAAGAAATCACAATGCATCACCAAAAAAGTGAAAAATGAAAAAAAGACCATAAATATATACTTCTGCCATTACTCAAGATTTCTAACTCTAGGTATTTATCTAAGGGAAATAAAAATATATGTCAACAAAAACATTTGTACAAGAGCTTGAGGTAGTCATCAGTAGGAAAATGTATAAACAAAACAATAATATTCAACAACAAAAAGAAACTATTTATACACATAAAACACAGATTAATCTCAAATGCATTATGTAGAGTGAAATAAGATTTACACAAAGAATATCAACTATATTATCATATCTACATACAATTCTAAAAAGGAAAATGAAATTATGGTAGAAATTATCAGAACAATGTTTGCTTCTGCTGAAGCTGGAGATAAGGATGGACTGTGAAGGGGCATGAGGGAACTTTCTCAAGAGATAGTGATGTTCTATATCTTGATAGGACTTTGGGTTACACAGTCTTACGCATTTGTCAAAATCCATCAAATTATATAATTATCATTTGTGCATATTATTGTGTGTAACTTTTACCTAACAAAAAGAACCGAAAACAAATATTGAACTCTAGTTAATGATATGTATTACTGATGCTTTTAGGGGTCAAGTGAACTAATGTCTGAAACTTAATTTGAAATAAATAAAAAATAAAATGGATTTATCAATAAATTAATGAATAAATTAATTCATAATTTATGAATTCATAATAAATTAATGAATAAATGGATGGGCAGATGAATAGATGGAAAGATGTGTAATAAAATAAATAGAACAATCTAATTGGTTGTGGAATCTAGGTGGTAATCTATGGGTATTCACTTTCAGGTTTCCTGCATGTTGGAAAATAGTGTTGATGGAAAAAGTGGGAGCTGAAGTGAGCGTTGCAGTGTGGGTAATATTCTAAGGGAAGAGACATCCTTGTCTGCAGTGGTGAGTCACAGGTAACAAAAACTCAATTAATAGAATGGATTGGAAAGGAATGAATTGGTCATAGAGTGTGGAGGCCGATATGACCAGAGCAGAAGCTATGTATTTGTGGGGGGAAAACAAAAGTTTGTATATATATCATAGGCCAGATCTTGGCAAACTAAAACAAAACAAAACAAAAAACAAGGTAAGGGAATACAAACTTACTGAGGCATTTAGTAAGATTTTCATAGGGCAATGGCTTGGAATAAATGGTGATTTATAGAAAATCAACAATATTTTTATAGTAAGATTGTTCAGACAGCAATTTTCTGGACAGATTACACCAAAAAGAGCCTGTAGATATGCTGTTTGATTACATAGTTATTTCCACAATACAGGCATGAAGTGATAATGATATGGCTAGGGTGGTATCAGTGGGAATGCGGTGCAACTTTAAGCTATGAATTTATGGTTGTTATAACCATTGTTGTACATATCTTAAATTATTTTCAAGAAGTTTAGGGAAGGTTATAATATTTTTCTTAGGAAATAGAGTTACATGTATATAAATCATTTACTATAAACCATTTTTGTTGATACCAGGTGAGGTACATGGGTAATATGTTTTTGTCTAAAATGTATAGAAAACAGAATTTGGAAGGTCCTTGCTGTAATCATCCTTACCAGAATCCTGTTTCAAAGGGCTATGAAACAATGTACAGTAGGAGCTCTATACCTGAAGAATTTATTATTAGAATAATAGAATATAGAGGAGAACTTAGTAATAGCTCTTAGTAACAGCCTTAGAGCTGTTAGGACTTGACGTTGGACTTGTTGGGATGTATTTTAGTAAACTAGCTATTGGAATGTTGTATGTTGTAGACCACCAAACAAAAAGGAACAAGTGAACTGTGAAATGACTTGAGCACATAAAAGTCTTATAAAGAGTACAGAGTGGAACTAGTAATAAGAGATTTTAACTATCCAGGGATACACTGGAAGCATTAAGTAGAACAGACAGGACTGGAAGACGTTTACTGCTTTGAAACATGGTTGCTTTTTGAATCAATATGTGTATGGCCCACTAAAATGAGCATTATGTTAAGTAACATATAGCTGAACACCTACAGATACATTGAAGGATGTTGTGTTTTAGTGGCAATCTTTTAGCAGTGAATAGGAAAACACTCTAAGAGCTGGTTTATTTAAACAGATTGAGAGAGAAAGAAAGAGAGATACTGAGAAGAAGAGTTCGGAAAGTTGTGATTAGAATGGTCTGATGCAGGACAGGTAACCAACTTTTAACACATCAAGAATAAAGAGAAATAAAAGATGAGTCTTTATAGATGGAAAAGTTATAGAAAGGAACATATAACAGTGTACAAAAACAGTTAGAAAGGGTATTGTAGAAACTGTGACTAAAGAGGAAACTAGAATTAAAATAAATGTGCTATATTTTAAAGGAAGAAAAATCAGGGGGACAAATTGATGATTACAAACTACTGAAATTCCTTAATGATTCTTCAGTTTCTTATATTTATTGGGGAAAAAAAAGTTATTGCGTGCATATGTGTGGGTGGGGAATTGCTGAATTTAATAATAAGAAAAAAATGATTATTACATATAGAATGGATAGAGACAGAAAATTCAAAGCTCATTGTGGGCTCACTGGCTGAGAGCTAAGATACAGAGTCAGGGACTGCAGGAAACTTGTTTCTCAGCCTCTAGGTGGTTCTACCTAATGAAGACACCAGTTTATCAAGCCACAAACAAAACAAATCAAGCAAAAGAGAGGAAACTTGAGCTTGGCCAAGACTAAGAAGACAGGAATTGTCCAACTATGCCTTACAAATTTATACTTTCTAGAAACACAGTGAATTTCTTGGCACCTCACAAATTCCACATGCACATTGGGAGAGATTTAAATGTATTTTATTTGCCCAGAAACAGGTGTAATCCATCTAAAATGGCTATGCTATCTATTGTGAACTAAGAAAAAAAAAGAAGTGTGGGAAAAATCCTCAAAGCAGATGAATGCCAGTGTTGGCAGGAATATTTTCCTTCTCTCATCTGTAGTTTCAGCTGAGTAAGTACGAGGACTTTCTACATATATGTAATTTCACCTGTCAAAGGACCTAAATTAGAAATCTGTGTCAGAAGAGGAGCAAGATGGTGGAGAAATAGGAAACCCTGTTTCAACCAGTCCTCTAAACTGAGCTAAATATCTGTCAGAATACTCTGAACAGCCATGAAATCAGCCTGAGATGCAAGACTATACACTTCTGGATCTCCATGGGGGCAGAAGACACCAGCAGAGAGGTAAAGTGGAGTGGGAATGCTCGGATTGATATCAGAGGATAAACAGAAGAGGGAGGGAGCCACCAGAAGTGACCCACTGGAAGTAATACCCCAATACAAATGTACCCTGTGGTCGGGGACCATCATTAAGCTGGAGTCTTGTTTAAAGCACTCAAAAAGAGCAAAAGAGCTTAAGGGGCAACTGGTGGAATCAGGCAGTAACAGGCAGGGGCCAAGTCCACGTTCCCAGGACCATCACCACTGGTGATGACCCATGCCAGAGAGAGTCTGGTGGGGCCTCCAGTCCATGGTCCCTGAGCCTGCAGCTTTCTGCTGTTTGTACCAGTGTTCAGCGGGGTGCACTCCCACCCGTGCTTGAGAGAGCCTGGTGTGGGCACCAGCTGGTGGTCTCTAGGACTACAGCCTTCTGCCACCAGCAGAGGGGTCTGAGCACTTCCAGCCTGTGCCTGAGAGAACCCAGCATGATCTCTAGTCAGGATCCCTCTGTGGCAGCCTTCCTTGACCTGCATGACCACTGGGTCTGAGCACACCTTGTGTGGGCCTGGACTTCAGACAGCAGTCCCTGCAAAGGCAGCCACCGAAAGTGGGCTCCCTAGACCAATATCACTCATGGTTTTAATGGTATGGGGTTGCAGAGACAAACGGGGGCCTCGGTGACTGCTGGGATGGTGGCTAGGGGAACGCACCACCTTTGGGAGGTTGCATTATTCAGTGGAGTTTGTAGAGGGGGAGTCTGTGTGTTCTGTACTAACTAGAGGGGAACAGTCTAAGGCTTCTCTCTGAAACAGAGGTCTGAGTGCAGACAGATTCTTTCTTTGCTCTGATCCTCTGAAAAGCAGCAAAAACCTACCAAAGAACAAAAACCTCCAGAGAACAAAAGCCAGAAAAACAAGTTTCCAGAGAACCCAGCCCCTTGATAACCTATAAGGCAACTCAACCCAAGCAAGACTGATGGGAGAACAATACAAAAGTCCCCTCCCCCAAAATATAAGCCAAAAGAACAAGAGGTCAACCACCACAGGGTCCCCATAAAGCTGTAAAATCACAACATCAGGGGAAAACAATATATTAAGCTCCTGGTATTGCCATAAAAACTGTATATATGATAGATACAATGTTTTTTTTAAATTCATTTTCACTATTCTTGTTCTTTTAATTTTTTAAACCCACTTATCATTACAACCAGAGGTTTAATACAATATATTCCATAATAATTTCTTAATTTGAACTTTTCTCATACATGTGCCTGTGTTTCTTCTTTTTCTTTCTTTTTAAATATACATATAGATATAAGCTTCAAGGTAATCCTTTTTCCCTTTTCAATACTACCTCTATGTATAAGCCAGTTTTAATTCCCTTTATCTCTGGAAAGTTGAGTTCTGTAACAAAGATATCAAGATACACCCAGGAAAAAATGCAATAAACTTCCTCACCCACATTGAGGGTTTATAACCACCTTCCCATTTTATTCATCTTTCAGTGTTTCTATGTATTTTTTTTTCATTCTGGTATTATATAAATCTTATTCTTGGGGTTTATTTTGGCTGGATTCTTCTTTTTTTTTCTTGTCATTTACTTTTGTTGGTCTTTTTGTTGTTTGTTTTTGTTTATATACCTCATAAATCTAACATTTGTGGCTCACTTTGGTTGGGTTTCCTCTTCTCTCTCTCTCTCTCTCTTTCTTATTCCTTTTTACTTTCTTTATGGTGGTGGCTTCTGATTGCTCTGAAATGTTCCAGGGTGCAAAGTGCCTGGATCCTGGTTAATATATTCAGCTATACATCCCCTCAACCACCTCTCACCAAATGACTAGGAGGAGAAACACCCAACAGAGGAAAAATTAAGAGACTATGCTCTCTCCCACAGAACTATTGGATATGGACATAAACTGTATGTTAGAAAGGGAATTCAGGGTAGCAATTATCCAGGCAATGGCTAGGTTGGAGAAAGTCATTAGTAACAACATAGAATCTCTAATGGCAGAAGTGAGAGCCAACCTGGCAGAAGTTAAAAATGCTATCAGTGAGATCCAATCTAATCTAAATACTTTAACAACTAAGGTAACAAAAGCAGAAGATAGAATTAGTGATAGAGAAGAAGGATCAGGAGGAGGACAGGAACAAAAACTTAGAAGCCATGAAAACACAATTAGGGAAATAAATTATGCTATGAAACATTCCAACGTCAGAATTGTTGGGATCCCTTAGGGGGTAGAGAAAGAGAGAAGACTAGAAGATATAGGTGAACAAATCCTCCATGAAAATTTCCCAATCTGGAGAATGGAATGACTGTTCCTGTCCTAGAGGCAGAAAGAATACCCCCCAAGATTAATGAATCTAGAAAGACCTACAGACATTTGATTGTGAGATTCATGAATCATAATTTTAGGAAAGAGGTCCTAAGGGCAGCTAGGGGGAAGAGATTCCTTACATACAGAGGAAGGTCCATCAGAATAACGTCAGATTTATCCACAGAAACCTGGCAAGCCGCAAAGTGCTAGCAAGACATATTCAAAGCACTAAATGAGAAGAACATGGAGCCAAGAGTACTTATCCAGCAAGGTTGACATTCAGAATGGATGGAAAGATAAACAGCTTCCAAGACTGGCAAGGTTGAAAAGAGTATGTGACCACCAAACCAGCACTATAAGAAATATTAAGGGGGGTGTTGTATAAAAGAAGAAAGAACCCAAGTGTGACACAGAACACAAAATTACAGAGACAATCTATAGAAACAAAGATTTCACAGGAAACATGATGTCAATAAGAACTTATCTTTCAATAATCACTCTCAATGTGAATGGCCTAAATGCTCCCATAAAACAGCACAGGGTTGCAGATTGGATAAAACAACAGGACCCATCCATATGTTGTCTACAAGGGACCCATTTGGAACCTAAAGATACATCCAGACTGAAAGTGAAGGGATGGAGAAGAATCTTTCATGCCAATGGGCCTCAAAAGAAGGCTGGGGTAGCAATTCTCATATCAGATAAATTAGATTATAAGCAAAAGACTGTAGTCAGAGATAAAGAAGGATAATACATCATTCTTAAAGGGCTTATCCACCAAGAAGATATAAAAATTGTAAATATTTATGACTCTAATATGGGAGCAGCCAACTACATAAGTCAACTGTTAATCGAAAGAGTCATTTTGATATGAATACATTAATAATAGGGAATCTTAACACGGCACTCTCAGTAATAGACATATCATCCAAGCAGGAAATCAATAAAGAAATAAGAGCTGTGAAAGACACATTGGACCAGATGGACCTCATAGATATATATGGAACAGTCTACCCTAAAACAACAGCAAACTCATTCTTCTCAAGCACATATGGAACTTTCTCCACAATAGACCACATACTGTGTCACAAATCAGGGCTCAACTGATACCAAAAGACTGAGATTATTCCCTGCCTATTCTCAGACCACAATGCTTTGAAACTGGAACTCAACCACAAGAAGTTTGGAAGGAATTCAAACACTTGAAAGCTAAAGACCACCCAGCTTAAGAATGTTTGGATCAACCAGGAAATCAAAGAAGAACTTAAACAATTCATTGAAACCAAACTGAATGTGAAGACACATTCATCCAAAATCTATGGGATACAGCATAGGTGGTCCTAAGGGGGAAATACATAGCCATCCAAGCCTCACTCAAAGAAATTGAAGAATCCCAAATACACCATCTCTCTTTACACCTTAAAGAACTGGAAAATGAATAACAAAATAAGCCAATCCCACACACAACAAGAGAAATAATCAAGATTAGAGCAGAGATCAATGAGATAGAATCTAGAGGTACCATAGAACACAACAATGAAACTAGAAACTGGTTCTTTGAAAAAAATCAATAAGATAGATAAACCACTGGCTGAACTAATCCAAAAGAAAAGAGAGAAGGCCCAAATTAATAAAATGATGAATGAAAAGGGAGAGATCATGACTAACACCAATGAAATAGAAACAATCGTCAGAAATTATTATCAACAGTTATATGCCAATAAGTTAAGTAATCTAGAAGAAATGAATGTATTCCTGGAAACCTATAAACTTCCAGGACTGAATCAGGAAGATATTGACAACCTGAATAGACCTATTCCTAGTAATTAGAGTGAAGCATAATTAAAAACTTCATAAAAACCCAGAGCCCAGGACCTGATGCATTCCCTGGGGAATTCCACCAAACATTCAAAGAAGAAATAATACCTGTTCTCCTGAAGAGGTTTCAAAAAATAAAAACAGAAGTAAAACTTCCAGACCCTTTCCATGTAGCCAGCAAGCATTACCCTGGTCCCCAAACCAGGCAAAGACCCCATCGAAAAGGAGAGTTTTAGATGAATATCCCTGATGAATATTGATGCTAATATTCTCAACAAGATCCTAGCTAATAGGATCCAAAAGTACATTAAATGATTATCTACCAAGACCAGGAGGGATTTACCCATGGGTTGCAAGGGTGGTTCAACATTTGCAAATCAATCAATGTGATAGAAAAAAATCAGTCAGAGAAGAGAGAAGACCCACATGGTCTTCTCAATTAATGCAGAAAAAGCATTTGACAAGATACAGCATCTGTTTCTGATTAAAACTCTTCAAAGTAAAGGGAGCAAGGGAACATTCCTCACCTTCATAATATCTATGTCTGAAAACCACAGCACATATCATCCTCAATGGGGAAAAGCTGAAAGCCTTCTCACTGAAATCAGGAACACGACAAGGATGCCCAATCTCACCACTCTTGTTCAACATAGCACTAGAAGTTCTAGCAACAGCAATCAGACAACAAAAAGAAATGAAAGGTATTCAAATTAGCAAAGGAGTCAAACTCTCTCTTTTCCCAGATGACATGGTACTTTATATGGAAAACCCAAAAGACTCCATCCCCAAACTACTAGAACTCATACAGCAATTCAGTGATGTGGCAGGATACAAAATCAATGCACAGAAATCAGTTGCTTTCTTTTACACTAACACTGGAAATATAGAAAGGGAAATTAGAGAATTAATTCCATTTACTATAGGACCAAGAACCATAAGATACCTGGGAATCAACCTAACCAAAGAGGTAAAGGCTCTGTATTCAAGCAACTATAGAATACTCATGAAAGAAATTGAAGAAGACACAAAAAGGTGGAAGAGTATTCCATGCTCTTGGATCAGAAGAATAAACATTGTTAAAATGTCTATACTGCCTAGAACAATCTATACTTTCAATGCCATCCCAATCAAATTTCCACCAGCATTTTTCAAGGAGCTGGAAAAAAAATCCTAAAATTTGTATGGAACCAGAAGAGACCTCAAATTGCTAAGGAAATGTTGAAAAAGGAAAACAAAAGTGGGGCCATCATGTTGCCTGATTTCAAGCTTTATTACAAAGCTGGGATCATAAAGACAGCATGGTACTGGCACAAAAACAGACACATAGAGCAGTGGAACAGAGTAGAGAACCCACATATGGAGTCTCAATTCTATGGTCAAATAATCTTCAACAAAGCAGGAAAAAATATCCAGTGGAAAAAAGACATCTCTTCATTAAATGGTGCTGGGAAAATTGGACAGCTATGTATAGAAGAATGAAACTCAACCATTCTCTTACACCATAAAAAAGATAAATTCTAAATGGATAAAAGACCTCAATGTGAGGCAGGAGTCTTTCAAAATCCTAGAGGAGAACATAAGCACTAATGTCTTCGACATCAGCCAGAGCAACTTCTTTCAAGACATGTCTCCATAGGCAAAGAAAATAAAAGCGAAAATGAACTTTTGGGACGTCATCAAGATCAAAAGCTTCTGCATAGCAAAGGAAATAGTCAACAAAATGAAGAGACAACCCACAGAATGGGAGAAGATATTTGCAAATGACACTACAGACAAAGGGCTAATATCTAAGATCTATAAAAAAACACCTCAAACTCAACACCCACAAAACAGATAATCATGTCAAAAAATGGGCAGAAGACATGAATAGACATTTCTCCAAAGAAGACATACAAATGTCTAACAGACATATGAAAAAATGTTCATCATCATTAGCCATCAGGGAAATTAAAATCAAAACAATATTGAGATACCACCTTACACCAGTTAGAATGGCCAAAATTAACAAGACAGTAAACAACAAGTGTTGGAGGGGCTGTGGCAAAAGGGTAACCCTCTTACACTGTTTTTGGGAATGCACATTGGTGCAGCCACTTTGGAAAACAGTGTGGAGATTCCTTAGGAAATTAAAAATAGAGCATCCTTACAACCCTTCAATTGCACTACTGGGTTTTAACTGCAAAGTTACAGATGTAGTGAAAAGAAGGGTCATTTGTACCCCAATGTTCATAGCAGCAATGGCCTCAATCACCAAACTGTGCAAAGAGCCAAGATGCTCTTCATCAGATGAATGGATAAAGAAGATATAGTCCATATATACTGTGGAATATTATGCATCCATTAGAAAGGATGAATACCCAACTTTTGTATCGACATGGACGTAACTGGAGGAGATTATGCTGAGTGAAATACATTAAGCAGAGAGAGTCAATTATCATTTGTTTTCACTTACCTGTGCATCATAAGGAATAACATGGAAGTCATTAGGAGAAGGAAAGAAAAAAATGAATTGGGGGTAATCAAAGGGGGAGCTAAAGCATGAGAATCTGTGGACTTTGAGAAACAAACCAAGAGTTTTGGAGGGGAGGAGGTGGGGTTTAGGTGAGTCTGGTGTTGAGTATTAAGGAGGGCACGTATTTCATGGAGCACTGGGTGTGGTGCATAAACAATGAATCTGGAACACTGCAATAATAAAAGAAAAGAAAAGAAAAATACATATCAGTGTTTAACTCTTCTCACTAGAGGCTTGTGGGTTTCAGTCTCTCTTTTGAAGATGAATTCAGAAATTGATGAGTGAATTACAATGATAGAAAATAAAATGTTCAAAAGTGATATATATATTTCCCTGATGCCGAGTGATGTGGAGCACTTTTTCATGTGTCTGTGATATCACCTCACACCAGTCAGAATGGCTAAAATTAACAAGTCAGGAAATGACAGATGCTGGTGAGGATGTGGAGAAAGGGGAACCCTCCTACACTGTTGGTGGGAATGCAAGCTGGTGCAACCACTCTGGAAAACAGCATGGAGGTTCCTCAAAATGTTGAAAATAGAACTACCCTATGACCCAGCAATTGCACTACTGGGTATTTACCCTAAAGATACAAACGTAGTGATCCAAAGGGGCACGTGCACCCGAATGTTTATAGCAGCAATGTCTACAATAGCCAAACTATGGAAAGAACCTAGATGTCCATCCACAGATGAATGGATAAAGAAGATATGGTATATATACACAATGGAATACTATGCATCCATCAAAAGAAATGAAATCTTGCGATTTGCAACAACGTGGATGGAACTAGAGGGTATCATGCTTAGCGAAATAAGTCAATTGGAGAAAGACAACTATAATATGATCTCCCTGATATGAGGAAGTGGAGATGCAACATGGGGGGTTAAGGGGGTAGGAGAAGAATGAATGAAACAAGATGGAATTGGGAGGGAGATAAACCATAAGTGACTCTTAATCTCACAAAACAAACTGAGGGTTGCTGGGGGGAGGGGGTTTAGGAGAGGGGGGTGGGGTTATGGACTTTAGGGAGGGTATGTGCTATGGTGAGTGCTGTGAAGTGTGTAAACCTGGCGATTCATAGACCTGTACCTCTGGGGATAAAAATACATTATATGTTTATAAAAAATAAAAATTAAAAAAGTGATATATATAATTTTATTTATATAAAATTTTACCTTTTGCCTCTGGTCACAATCTTTTTTTTTAAAGATTTTATTTATTTATTTGACAGAGAGAGAGAGATCACAAGTAGGCAGAGAGGCAGGCAGAGAGAGAGGGAAGCAGGCTCCCCGCTGAGCAGAGAGCCCGATGTGGGGCTTGATACCAGGACCCTGAGATCATGACCTGAGCTGAAGGCAGAGGCTTTATCCCACTGAGCCACCCAGGTGCCCCTCTGGTCACAATCTTTTTTTTTTTTTTTTTTTTTTTTTTTTT